>NC_064646.1:521441220-521596220 GCF_023864345.2 Schistocerca serialis cubense
ACACACACACACACACAGACACACAGACACACACACACACACACACACAGACACACAGACACACAGACACACAGACACACAGACACACACACAGACACAGACACAGACACAGACACAGACACAGACACAGACACAGACACAGACACAGACACAGACACAGACACAGACACAGACACAGACACAGACACACACACACAGACACACACACACAGACACACACACACAGACACAGACACAGACACAGACACAGACACAGACACAGACACAGAGAGAGAGAGAGAGAGAGAGAGAGAGAGAGAGAGAGAGAGAGAGAGAGAGAGAGAGAGAGAGAGAGAGAGAGAGAGAGAGAAAGTAGTGCCCTCCGAGATAGCGAGGCAAGTTTACGTCTCTCGCATGCTTGGCAACAGCAACTCACCGACCGTGGGAGAAAAGTGTATTATACAGCTTAATTATAACACTGAAATATGAAAGCTTGAATGCAGTGCGGCGTGGCGGAGGGTTTATGGCGACGTCGCAGCTCGCAGCCCACCTGCGCGTGATCCCTGTCGTCTATTCTTGTATCGTCGGTGTACGGGTACCGGAAAGGGTGGGTAAAGTATATAGGCGCCGTCCAATTTCCAGAAAATAATGGAAATCGTTTCAGTATTCTGTTGTTACTAGGAGTGCCTGTGTTGGAAAATATCAGTATGTATGTAGGTAGGTGTGTTGTTTCTGATGGTTTACGTTCTCCCGCTTTTAAATCGGCACAATTTCGCTTGTCTCGAGATCATTTGCCTGGAATGGAAGTATCAGGATATGTACATTTAGGGGAGTGTGACAGGACGTGATTGATGTAAGTTAGCGAAAGACCCTTTCTATTTATGGCCACAGTAATAAAGAGAAATTGGAAATTTTGTATAAATGCGATTACATTTGAATGTCATTTAAGTTATTACAGTTCTTACGTAGTGACACATTCCCGTCCAAGATGGAGTGGGTTTTGAACATTTAACTGTACAGTCCGACCCAAGGCCAGAGATAGTCTCAGTCGTTCACTGAGGGGGCCCAGTGTAACCGACCACACCTCACAGCTGTAAATGCGGCCGTATGCACCGTCGGGATGCTGAAGTGATTGGAGAAAGTGCTATCATTCTTCGCCAGACGTTACAGCGGGGTCTATGTACTCATGGTGTAGAGAAACGTCGCGTAATGTAGATACGAAGACGCGAGATCGAGACTGCTCGCTGTTTTGTTTTGTAAAACGTATTTTTGTCTGTGGAAGTTACGTCTGATGGAATCTCAAAGATAATTCGCTTCACTGCCTAACCGCCAGTAACAGCACGGTTTAGGTAGAAACCTCCAGGAACAGCAGGTAGTGGCTGCGTCAGGGTCAGGCAGTTTGTCGCCCCACACCCGCTGCCGACCGTGCTCCAGGCACCGACCGTCAGGCGAGTGGCTGTGGCTGTGGGTGTGCGTGTCAACTGACACTTATTTCGAGTTCTAGTATTTATGTTCGAGTTATGTATTGGATTTTGCGTGCTCGAACATTAATCCATTATGCCAAAACGTTAATTTGTTCCATTGTTTTACATGTAATTGGTATCTCCAGTTACAGAAAAGCTGTTCTGAAACAAGACGATGCTGTACGGCGTCCCATTTTCGAGAAGTTCTAATTCGCTATCAAAATGCACGATATTATTGCCAAAGCACGAATCTACAAGAAACATCGCGAATAAAATAAAAACGTAATGTTAGTAAATGTGTATTCAGTTTGAAATGGAACGAAACACTTGCCATGTACACGATCATCGATATACAGTTTTCCTTTTCTGCGATATGCATATCTTTGTGTTTTACTCTGCAGCTAAAGTGAGCTCCTGCCTGTAGTTTTATATCTGTGCTCACCCACCCTCATCTATTTTTTTCCTTGTAGTTCTCTGCATATCTGTGTTCATGTTTTCTTCGGGACGTGCTACAGCACTGTTATTCAGTGAGAGCTTTTCATTTGGGCATTCTGTCCAATCGGCATTCTGTCCAATCGGCATTTTATTCTTCAAAGAGATGTGGCATTCTAGCAGGTGTTTTCTTTTTCTTTGCCTGTGAGTATATTTCAGAAAAGCTCAAAGCTGTGGTAACACTATAAATTTTGGCCAAACGTACTGTTTTGTTATCCCACAATTTCACCACCAGAACCTCGTTCTCTTTGCGAAAGATCTGTTGAACTCTCATTCACTTTGTTGCACCATTTTTTTCGTATCAAGCACAGGGTATGCTTTAGTTCACGTCTCATTGTGGATAGGCCTAATGCACCACTCTTTACTTTGTCCTACTGTTCTCCTTCAATAAGCTTCTTGAAAAGTCAATAACTGTTCCGGCGTTAAGTCAAGCGCCGGAGCGCAGGTGGGGAAGGGTAGGCTATAGATGGCTGCGAGAGGGCGTCAGCCAGTCGCACGCTGGCCTGGACAACGTGGCAGCAGCGGCCCTACCTGGGAAGGACAGAGCGGTGGCGGTGGCGGCCCAGTTGAATAGCAGCTCGGAGGTTAGGCACTTCTATAGCAGCGACTTAGGATTGTGTCTACTCAGGATTTATTTCATATGTCGCCCTTCGCTTGCGACATCTGTGTGGTCGACAAATTGAAGCATTTTCTCTTTCCTTTTTGTAATAAAACTGAAATACAACTTGTTTGCATGTTTGATCTAGCGAACCGAGTACTTAGGATTCGTGGACTCCAGATATTCGACGACGAGCGTGCAGACATATTGTACAAGGTCCGATTTAACAACAACAAAAGTTCTAACCAGCAAGTATGAACCAAAAATAAGTTACATTTTTTACAACAGTTATCTTTCAGAACTTTCTGCAATGTTTCCGTTATCCGATATTTTATCTTCATTGGGTGGAATAATCAACCTTTAGCTTCATCTTCAACTTCATACCTCTCCATTTCTGCTAGAACTTTCTCCAACTGCCAGTCCGTGTGATGTTTCGTTCCCATTTTAATCGCGAAATAATTCTACATTGCCGTGAAGAAAATACCGTAAAATGTAATAAAAGCTTAGCCCAACAATGTAAATCGCGGTTTGTGTGTGTAAGACGTACGTACGTAAAAATCAACGAAGGAATGCTAATGTAACACTCCATTGTGCTATTATTAGGATAAGATGAACCGATATTGCAGTATTTCATGGAATCTGAAATACACTGAATGTTACAAGGATATCCAAAGTGATGTCGACAGAAGCAGAATGAGGCTTTACCTGTTGTGCCCTTCCACTGTGGGGTACTAGAAGTAGGAATAAAATATCTTATGTGGACGTGTCCTTAAGATATCCTTACTGATTTTCGATTTGGCTCGTCGTTCTGCCACGTCATCGTTAAAGGCTGTTGCCTTGCAGTTCGTCTTGCTGAGGACGACTTTTTTTTAGGTGATGACATTGTCCTGAGTTACTGAAGACTCACAGTATTAGTCTGTAACGTATTGCCGTAGTGGTGGCTAGGACAGGTGAACTGCAATGTGAAAGGCGAGATTAGTTCCAATTTCCACGTGGAATGACCTTCCTGGCTTCGAAGCCATGGATTGAAAATCGTGAAAATTTTTCAATGATACGGCACGTGAAATCAAATTAGTTTAGTAGCATATCTCCGCGCCATCCAGGAAGTAACTACGTCAAAGTTGCCGAACGTGTTCTGTGTTGTTGCTAAGATTCAGTTACACTACCAGCACGAAGAATGCCAGCTAATGCAAATCGGTGCAAATAGAGTGTAAAACCGCCAGAAGATGGAAGGAGTACTTCTACCGCCTCCAACTGATGAAACCGAAGTACAGCTCTTTTTCAAGTCTGACCACTTCAGCGTCCGGACCACCACCACCACCACCACCACCACCACCACCACCACCACCCCACAGGATGGTATGCAAACAAATCGAATAGCGTAAGAAGGAAAGCCCAGGTGAAACAGAATACACGTCGGAAGTGGTTAATAGTGTGCGGCTTAAGACGCCGTTGCCGTGGGCCGGGATATCAGAGCTGTGTGTCCTGTTTCTGTAACTATTTGAGGCAGAGCGTATTTACTTACAATACTCCGGCCCACCAACTGCAAATTAAATACAATAAATAACTAAGTTATTTCTGTTTTGCGCCTTAAGAGCACTGAATACTGAAAGATCATTGACTCGACAGGAGTATAACCTATGGAACACTCCAAAATGTGGAACTTAAGTAAGCAACACGTCATGTTTACACACTTTCAAACATTTTTTTAAGAACGCTGTCACTGGTACTATCCCTAAACCAGAGGAATGCAAATGAAAAGACAATGAATTGATTGCTGAGGATGAACATCCACACAGACTTTGTAAGCTATGACAAAGTTCCAAATCACGTAGTCTGCTGTTAATGGAAACCATGCGCGATGTCCGAAAAAACCATCTCCACAACAAACAAGTGGAGGAAACTGGATCGGCTAATATGAAAGAAGCTGCTGTCATCGAAACTTAGACCAAGGTACACACAACGTTCACAGAAACGTCTAGAATGAGTTATTTTGAAGCAAACCGTCATACTGAAAGAACGAAAAATTTGTCTACTTAAAATATTTCCAATTTTTATGCTCTGCCAATAAAGGCGAAAGGCGCCTGTTTTGAAGAGCTTTTCAACTTGCAGTACGCCTAAGACAGAACTCTTAAGTAACAACTGGTTTACAAAGTTGACCATGGTTCTGAGACTGTGTTTACTTTAGGCCTTCATTTGAGCAACGCCTTTAGGGTACTGTAATGTTCGTATGAGAATTACCGAGTTGTAATGGGACGGCATAAATTGGCAGACGGTTGTAGACTCTGCTGAAACTATTAGGGTGTCCGAAGAGATTCATGTCTTTTGTTTTTAACGCGTACCCTCTTGATTTGTATGTACAATGTCAAAACAATAGAAATAAAATTTCAGAAAAGTTGGACGATAACAACCCGTACCGCCTTTTACATGGAACATGGCAAGTTTCCAGCATTTATTAAGACGGACGCGCAACCAACGTTTAAGTGTTTGTAGCATTGTTAGTGAACATATTTTTGTGAATATGCCAGGGAATAGGATATTTAGCCGATTTCGGCAAATTGGCTTGAATGATTGACATTTTATGCTACTAACATACTTTCTTTCCTCTTAAGTCTCATTTGAATTTCATTCTGGTTCTTACAAAAAATACTGTTTTGAAAGCCCACTAAAACACTCGAGTCATGTGATGCCTGTGACGTCACTGGCTAGCTCGCTGCACCACAGCCTAATGGGTATGTGGGGTGACATCTTGTTTTGGAATTGACGTTTCAGAAAATGGGTTACAAATGGTGAAGAGTACCAGACTTTTTCAGGGCTTCAGAGAACAAGTTGCGTAAAATGTGGTAGCACAGTACCGCCAAATTGCCAACATGGCGACGCACAAGTTTACTAAAGTAACTGCAAATGCGTTCACTATGAAGTTAACGCATCTCCGACATATACTCCCCATTGTCACAACTAAGGATAGCGTCATTCAACGAAATTAAACTTCTAATAAAAACTATCGTTTTACCGAACTACACCTCAATTGTTCGGTAGCTCTATTGTTAGGGCGGTACACCATCTAGTTTTAAAAGGTGGGTTTCGCAGACCGCTGGTTCGAAGCTAGCCCGAACGAACATTTTGATTTGTGAAACGATTCGACTCACGTATCAGAATTCCAGAGCTTCAGCACACCGAGCACGGGCAGAATATAGTTTTTTCCTTGCCGTTTACGTACGCTTACATTTGCAATCTCTGTTCACACACATTACGTTCATATAGATATTTTCTAGTTTATTGGACAAAGTTCTTACCTTCGTACTATCCAGTTATGATGTTCGTTGTTTAAACTTTTGTAATTTCGTCATCGCACATAAAGATGAATTAAATCCGCTTCAGACACCAACGTTACTTTACATTCTCGAACTATACAGTCTTGAAGTTTGTGTCAGCAAGTTTTACAGGCTCATCGCCCGATACCTCTTATTGTGGACGTATGGAGATCTTCACTACCAGCAATGCTTTGCAGAAAAGTGAACTGTTTGATAACGCTGTTTACGTATTCCGTGTAAAGCTGTTAAAAATATGTGACCTGTTCTAAATTGGAAAATGTGACCACTTTTTGCAGTCAGGTGCACTATCCTTTGCGCCACCGAGTGTTCGCTGGATGCACCACCACCGGGGTAAGGGTGTTCTGAAGACGAAATCAGCTGTACGTTTTGCCTAGAATAGTTTTATTGTGTTTTGGATAGTAGCACATGACAGTCGATGATGTAGCTATAATATACGGACCGACTTGCTAAAATTTCACAGTTACTTAGTTTTGAGCGAGTTTAATGATACTGCAGGGAGCAGGGAAAATAGTATCTCTTAGTTGTACATATCGCCACTATAAGTGGGTGGACCAAAAGCATCCACTTTCACAAGGCTTCCATTATCAGCGTTCACAATTTTGTTTCTATTACTTAGAAGTTGTAATTAAGTTTTCCATCACTAAGTAGCTAAAATGTTTGCAGAAAAGGAACGCAAAAACCTCGCGACTTCGGCTAACGCTCCAATAACACGTATAGCTTCATCTTACTACTTCTCCCTGACGTCTCCAGCTCAGCCAGCAACAGAACGTTTCCCAATAATGTGACCAGATATTTGTGTGCAATGATTTACAAGCTTTAATGCCTTCTGAACAGAGACAAAACCATGAGAAGATGGTTGCTCGACACAAATTTTGTGCAGGATTAAGCACGATTTGAGGTGGTTTGAAGAGCTACTCTATCAACTCTGAGATGAACAAAGAGGAAGTATGTGAAAGACATCACCGTGGAGGGAGAAACACACTAGAGCAAACAAGGTCACAGTAATGTTTATAACGGTGAGGGATTTTATTGGAGGGTCACGGGCTACAAACTAATGAAACGGTGCAAATAGAGTGTAAAATCGCCACCAGATGGAAGGTGTACTTCTACCGCCTCCAACTGATGAAACCAAAGTACAGTTCTTTTTCAAGTCTGACCACTTCTGTGTCCGAACCACCCCCCCCCCCCTCTCACATAGGATGGTATGCTAACAAATCAAATAGCTTAAGGAGGACAGCCCAGGTGGAAACTAAATACACGTCAAGGTGATCCAGACAAGAGGTGGGAAACTTTCAGCAGACCACACCAGCAGATAATTTGAAGGACCAAAGAAGATATACTAGAAAGGAAAACGCTGCTGATCTATCCAGTCCATAAACGAGGGTGATAAATGTGCGTGTTATCTATGAGTGACCTTGATTAATGTAAGGTAAGTGGTCCTGTCTAACTGCCTCCTATAAAGAACTGAACTCTTGACAGTAATTGGTAAATTCAGGGAGGTTTCCAGCCAGGGCGTTTAACAGTATCTCAGATCTCCGTTCTCTGACAATTCGCTGAGAAACAGTAGACACAGTAAGGAACTATAGAATTAATTTGTCGATTTCACGAAGATCTGACAGCATATACCACAGAAGCGAGAGTGTTTCTCAGTGGGAACCCTACGCATTCAGGAAACCAATCCTCCTACAGCCCAATACAACTGTCAACTGTGTCAAGACCGTTCAGGATTCAGATATACAATACACTGAGCATACCCACAATACTATATCGCTGAGACATGTGGAGTATCGACTGGGCACAATGAGAAGGCACCTTTTAGCCACGTGGTGTCCAATGGGTGTGACTGCATAGAAGTGAATTAAGGAAGAACATATTCGCCTTTTTTTTGCACTAAGAGACAGTAGCAGGGAGACACTGGAGCAGAGGCATCAGTGGCAGTGGTAGTGGTACAGATAAAGATGGAGATAGCTGCAGCGAGTGAGTCAGTGGAGCCTAGATGTTCTCCCGTCATCGTCGCCATTTTCATGCGTGGGGGGGGGGAGGGGGGATGTAGGGGGTTTCCTGTTTCCACATCCGCTATAGTCACGCTTTTGTTCCCTGTTCTAGCGGAGTAGCAATACTTAACTGTAAAGAGATTGGGTGGAAGGATGCAGAATGTTCGTTACAATAGCGTGCGTCCATATACCAAAGTTTTGGTGAAGAAAGCAGAATGAGATTGAGCTGCCGATTCCCACTTTCCTGTCATTGTTCTACAGAGGAACATATTCATCTTTTTGTGCTTAGGGGAGCATTTTTACACTGCTGGTGTACTACTAAAACATCTGCGTAGAGGCGACACCCTCTTATATGAATACATATATCTTAGGGTGGGAACATATGTAGCCAGTAGCTGGTGTTACAAGAACATGGAAGTAACACAAGTGAAAACGCTCTGACATTAACTCAAGACAATATATGAAAGTCACTATGCAGGCCGTCTTAATACTGTAAACCTAACGTTGTATTCTGATGTGAATACTTTCGCTCCAACGATTGTAATAACTGTTCCAGTACCTGGTATTCAATTCTGTCTTCCATGTCCCAGTAAGATAGTGACACTAAACCAGGCCAGAGCCTGTTCCCGGTTTCAGGTAGCCTACGTCACAGGTTCCAAGGACAACAAAAATCTTATAATTATTATTTCACAGATTTTCCAAATTCAGAAATTTAGACTGCCAGAATTCACTCATTAGGATGTGCAGTATAGTGGAAGTTCAAGGGAATAAGAAAAATCGTTAGGAACTTGAGGAACCGAGTGCTTTTCGACTCTGCGTAGATTGCGTGCGTATACCTGGACTTCATCCATCCTGTGTTGGCCAAAGAGCGCTTACTGACTTCCATCAAACTAGACGTTCAACTTCAAACCTTTCCTGAACTTATACTTGATTACATGCTTCAAGTCAATTAACACAATTTACAGAGCAATGAGTCCGATACTCTTATGTGTGGAAATCTTTAGGCAATCAGGATTTACTGGTACAGAATTTTCCAATACATTACACAGTCATGGTAATACCACTGCAGTAGAACGTTTGCATTCGAAATTATATACGCCACCTTAGAAGTAACTTTAAACAAACTACTTTGTTATTTGTAAGAGAATTGAAGTATCTTGCAAACCAATATTTGCATAATACATTACTTCGTTCATAAACATCTGACTGAATACTACTATGAAGAAACTAAGTGTTTTGTTCACATCCATAATCCGTAAAGTTAATGGTTTAATTCAAAGGGGGAACTTCTCTATAAATTTTAGAGACTTCGGTAATATTTCTACAGTGAAACCAGAACAGACAATTGTATGGGCATCACATAATAACAAGGTATTTCTATTATTGCACTCAGTTGTTCGTCGAAAAGCTAACAAGCTTTGCTTCAGTCTTCTTTAATGAACATCAAACTTCCAAGGAACAACAAACATCCAAAGAACCCAACTGACAACATTGGAAGAAACAGATGGATTAGACGTTAACCTCGTAATTTAATGTGAAATAATTGCACACAATTCCACTTGCTACATAGTAGCAGGTGTTTCAAAACTAGATATACAAGACACTGTATTACTTAGGCTCAGTCATCTATGCAAAACATTTGTCATCAATCCCATCACTAATAAATGCAGGGCATTTCACGATTCCTGTCACAGGCTTGGAGATAAAGCTCTGTAAATGAAGTTCTGATAAGGAGCTCATGTCCAGAAATGTACGAAGTCTCCTCTACAACCTGCGAAGGCCTGTGCTAGGAATTGTGGAACACCCTCTACACAGGGGACAATAGCGAGAGCAAACTGTAGACTATCTTGCTTGGGGTGGCGAGGAGACGAAGTCAGTTCGCATCACCTCCAGCCAAATTATGTCTCAATTTATGGAAAGTGGTTCTCAGTATACTTCAATGTAACTTAAATATTAACACACAACTACAACTTGTATAGCTTGGCAGTACTATAACAAGTCGCTTGACTATAGCGCCACAACTAAGAAGTGCATTACAGCAGATTAAGTTTAAATTCCAGGGTACCATTACTGTCATTAAAAAACTGAGCAGGTAACTGCACTGACCGAATTTCATACAAGTCTCTGAATTTTCACGTTGTAATGAAGTATTCCTTAGGAGCTCTGCAGTCATATAAATTACTGCATTAAAGAAACGTCATTATTCGACTAGATCTATTATCTGTGAAGCCTATCACTGGCCTCACAAATATGACAATTGGAAACATAGTACCAGAATGCATACACACAAAAATCAAAGTTCTTCTGCACAGATTGCATAAAATTCATTACGGTGTGAAATGACCACATCGGGGAGCTGCACAGTAATAAAAATTTCAACAGCTTTGTGTGCTCCAGGAGGGTTTACTACCAAATACAACTAAATTTAATGTATTTCTGAGCACTGAACATGATATGAGCAACAAACTGGTTCAGCGTTTTTGACTATATAAGCAAACGGCCAAAATAGTGCCTAATTACTTATGGTACATTTAATTCGAAAATCATGGCATTCTGCCACCTATTATCTGCGAAATATTCATAGGTATTGTTACATTATAGCTGCCAATTTACCTCATATCCAGTGCATTCATTTCAATATTGATATACATACAATACACACATTACATACAACAAAAGTTATCTTACTTGAGATGGTAAATCTATTGCCTGCATTTTAGTCTAATACACATTTCATCACCTGTGTCAGTTGGGGTCTTCCACAGGCTATCTGCTGCACAATTGTTGCAGAACAGAGGCAGAGGCAGGGAATAATGCTCAGGTAACATTTATGTAACAATATTCTATGATTAAATACAATCGACAAGAAAAAGGAAACGGCAAAGCTGCAGGAAAAGCGCATACGTAAATAGCTTGTGAAGAATGTATGTGAAACTGAATCCACAGTTTTTTTCCAGTAATACTGCCCCTTCTCATGAGACTGTGTCATCCTCCTGGTCACAACTGATGTCTCACCTGTGGTAACTGTGGCTGATATTGCACTGAAGACCGGTTAATGGATGTGAATTGGACACAATTTACTTATGATAACCGGTTTCTTTGCACCCTGTTACCTCGCATCCCAAATTCTGGATGGTGTTTTTGTTATTGTAGTTCTTTGCGAGGTCTACACAGATCTTGGAAAACATTTGGTAGTTTCTTGTGCCACTCTTCTGGTTATCTTCTGGTTATCCTGTCTCCCTAAAGGAATATGCTGATATAAATCCAAAGTCAGGCCAACTTCAGAACAGCCATCCATAGAGCTACCACTGTTCTTTGACCTTTCATGGAACACCCACAGTACTACCTCATCTTGCTGATTCGCCTGTGAACATCGGTATGGGTCATCTAAAACTGATCTCTCTCTATATAAATTCTAAGCTGTCTGCTTCCACGCTAGACGAAAGCAGTAGTCCACAGGTATTTAAGACTGCATTCAGCTGAATATTCTGAGATGTGTTATGAGTGACATGTGGAAGCATGTCAGTATCAGCATGTAGTCACAGGCAATCGTCGTTTGTAGCTTGGTTTCTTGGTTCTTATGCTGGATGTTCCTGAAAAGATGAAACAAGTACACGACAGGAAGAAACGTGCTGGCAGGTTGGCAGGTAGAGCTTATTTGTCACAGTTTTAACTCTTGTGGAACGATGTTGGCATACAGGCAGCTCATGTCCTTCTCCCAGATAGAAGACTGCAGATGAACAAACTTCAGGCCTCTTCTCAAGCTTCCTGAACATGTCATCTTCCAGTTAATGTCAGAGAACCATCTTCTTGAGAAACAGTCATTTCTCCTAGTAGTGGTCACCAAATTCCAAATGACTATTAGTGCAGACGTCCGTTATGTCTTGGGTGACAATCTGGAACACTGCATCTTTGATGAGGCTGTGTACTGAACTGTTTTGGGATGAAGTAAACTGGTGCCTCCAATTCAGCAACAGTCCCCCACAATGGTTTGTCACTTTCACTTCAGTCTTCTCTTCACATTTAGCACCAATAGAATTACTGTAATTCTGTCCCTCAGGAATGACAAATGCAGTGCACAACGTCACAGTAATTTTGGAACACCACCCTCCTCTACCTCATTTGTTCATTTCTCTCGGTGCAGTGTTTAAGTGCTGTGCTTCCCTCCAGGATTGCCCCTTTAGTAATGGCTCCAAGATGGGGTTCCCATTTCCCATTATTCCCAATTACTTCTTTTGGTGATGATACAGAGCAGCAACCGTTACCATTTTATGTGGCTTACATGTCTCACCTACTTCAGTTTTGATGCAGAGATGTCCCCAAACGCAGGTCACATTTTTCTCCAATGAGAGTAGTCTAGGGTGAATAATGTCTACACTCCCATTATGGCCTGTTGTCACCATCTCATCAACCTTCGTATCTGGGGCTTGTGAGTACTAAGATTTTTTCACAGATTATAGCATTGTCACATAACCCACAGTTTGGAGGACCACATTTTTATTTACAGGTTTACGCTCCTAGGAGGACTGACTTCACCACATGTATTGCAAGATTAGAGAAAGAAAATGAAGGACACCCTCAGGCCTCGCAACCTAATACCGTCGGGGTCGAAAAATCAAGAGTTGGCCAAGAGAGGCCGACAGGAAAGGAAAACAGAAGTCTGCAACTGAGCGGAAGGAGTGTCAGTACTAGATCATCTAAGACTGACACAAAGAGAAGGAAGATTCTTGTATTCTTGGACTAGAAGAGTACACTCAACAATCCATGTAAATAAAGTAAGTGACAACAGCGCTTATTCAATAAATGTAATTTTCATGACATGCAGACACTTTACAGAAACTTGTTACTAGTAACGTTGCTAAAAATTAAAGCTACTTGACATGAAAATATCTTCCTCACATTAAGTAATAGTGGAAATAACTACACATGGTTTTTGATCTGGTACAAAAGATAATATTCCTCATAACAAAATTGAAATTGTTCCACTGAAATGTTACAATCTATGTCTAAAATACTAACTTAGATTTTCAATGTGTAGCTATAGGAAAGCAACATTCGGCAGTAACAATGCATGTTCAGCACATAGCTGATTTTTAGAGCTGGTATGTCTTTGTCAATTGAAACACTTTGTAGCGAAATTTACTGTCATGATGATAGCCCATGCAGGTTTGGATAACGACTGACTTCAACCAAGACAATATATTTTGTCACTTTAATACATCGGTTATAGAACAGAGTAAAAACATTTTCTAAAGTTCCCAGGAGTTTCTCAAATACTTACAGAGTAAGGATTTTTCTAATCAAAAAATTAGATTTACAAGTTTGTCAACGTGTTCTACACTGTAGTTGCACCATCTGGGCTAACAATTTTTCTATCTACAATTCATCATGTTTCATCATTTGTTATATGAGAGTCCACAGTCCGGAAATACTGCATAAAAGAAAACGTTGCAAGCTATCTTTACAACTGATTTAGTGTGCTATTGGCCAGTTTGTACTACCATGCTATTATAAAGCATCTATGGAATGATTATACCAACACAGTAATATGCAACTTATGCTGTCTAGAGAACTCAAAAATAGGACAATCTTAATTACAGTTTTCATTATTGGCCATTATTTAAAGATATGTTTACAGTATGTACAATGTCCCACAAGATGTGGCACACACATTCAGTCCACATTTATGGCCATACATGCATAATAGTATGCTTTGTATCAAATAGCAACAGAAGAGAATTTAACAATGTTGACAGTAGACAATTTTATGAATTAAATTCTGAATTTTTACTTCGGAATCACACTCTGATGCGCAAACCGCAACTCATCTACTAGTAACAACATACATAGTCAAATTCTAGTTAGCTGTTCTAAGATATGCCAAAGATACACTGAAGACAATGTACCAGTCAATCGGTAATGTACTTACTTATAAGAGAAGGTATAATATACTGCCTTAATGGTAACAAAGGACAACTTAGATCTAGCTGAGGAAAAATGTTACACAAGTGAGGTAGAACATTTTAAATATTTTCATATTATGGAAAACGTAACGTAAATAGTAGCTCTTAGTTACATGAAGGGTAATAAAAGTTTTCTACATCGTTTAGTGTTTATCTACAAATATCGTTTCGTCTATATTGGAATTGCAAAACATGACATTGCATCATCTAACTGAATTTAATTGGTATAAATATTTGCAACAGACGTTTTACAGTGCTTTCAAGAACGAACACGAGTTTAAAAGCTTCAGCAATAACAATGTGAAGCAATTATATTTCCTTTCAAAGGGAACAAATTTCTAATACTAATAGTACAAATTAAAACTAAGGTAAATTTGCGGTATACAAATATTTTGGAGAGAAAGTCTGGATAAGAAAACCATCTCCAAGCACACAAACTCCTATTTTCATTAATTACTTTTAAAACTGCAAGTGGATACTAGAAATTCATGTTATCAGAATGTGAACTGACATGAAAAACTAATTTTACACGAACTGTTTAATATATATGTGACTAACAATGTGCATGCAAGACATATGAAGACAGTAACAGAAAAATTTAACTGAGAACACACTGGTTTCTTAAACTAATAATTCCTTTCTCAGACAGGTAAGTATAGTGAGAGGTTATGTTTTTATTATGACTAGTTTCGGTCATTTACCATTTGTGTGGACGGTAAAACAGAAGAAAATGGAAACTAGCATCGAAACCGAACAGGAGATCCAGTAAGATTACTAAATCGACATTCTTTTCGAGAAAATTACAATCACATCAGATTTGACATTTCGTCATACACGATTAACCATCATCGTATTGAAAATATATGAAACAGTGAATACAATTTTCGACTTCTAAAGCAGAACACTGCATGTGAGCTATACAGGTAAAATGTGAAGTGTGAAAGATAACAGTTCCAGGATCATACAAAGTGTGAATGTGCACAATACATAATGTTAGGTAAAAAAAGTTCTATTGTAAGTTTGTAAAAATGTATGACAGTAACAAAGTGTTTTTCAACAAAGGCGTTTTTTAAAAATCACCCAAATGACAAATATATGTACAGGGGGCACATGATTTATGCATGCCATGCAAACTGAATAAAAAGCAGTGTACAAACCAAAACATATGTAGAAGGCACGAAATACTCGTGTCATAAGCAGCTCTGTCAGTAAACATACTGAAGTTAGATGTTATTTAATCATATCAAGGAACACAGATGCAGTACTATATTATTTATGAAGTACAATATGAAGTGATGGCAATGTGTGTATCAAACTATCATATCAAATAACTGGCCCTCCGTAAGCTTATTTATAATCACATTGAATTAACGAAAAATACATGAAAATAACAATAAGTTCTTCATAATTTAACCATACATCATTCGTGTTAGTAGTACTCGAGAAGGCGGAGGTGTACAGACAACCTGTATTACCGACCATACTAAGAGTGCTTGTGACATTTATCAATGCACAATTGGTCACGTAAAGGAAACTATTCACAACTGAATCACAGTAGAGTGTAACCATTTACAAGAAAATATTAGGACTACAAATTTGTGATCCAAGCACTCTTACAGAGAGACTTAAAAGCTCAGGAATAATAATAAGTTACTGCATAGCTGCACACACAGTTCAGGTAACACTGTAGACATAATTATTAATCGGAAACCTAGCTCAGACTACCATGTCATGTACTAGGGTTGACTGAAAAGTAATGCCTCCACCTTCATAACACTTCAACAGCTGACAGTATTTGTGTGTGGCAGGTACTGGCCTGTTCTGAAGCCTTTTCTCTACAGCTCCAGCTGGCGTGAAGCCTCAGCATTAAACGGTTGTGTTGTTACAGTGTGAAGTATGGAACCCTATGCAGACAATCGGTCAATGCGATTTAAGCAACTTGCAGTCATTGAATTCTTGACAGGCGAAGGTTTCACCCCAAAGGTGATTCATCAGAGAATGAAAGCAATTTATGGCGATTGTGTTGGTGTGAGTGCCGTGCGTCGTTGGGCGAGTAAGTTTAAAGATGCTGAGAGAACATCTGACCTGCATGACAGTTTGACGTCTTGTGACAGCAACCACAGTTTCAAAAGCAAAATTTTGATAGACTGATCCAGGACGATTGTCGTATCATGCAGAAAAATTGCAAGCACAATCGGAATTTCACAAGAATGTGTGGTTTATATTATTGCTTTACATGCACCACACTTCACGTGCCACCTCAGCATAACTTGAGAGACTGAATCACACCACTGTATGGCATCCTCCATACAGTCCAGATTTAACACCGTCTGACCTCCGTCTGTTCTCGATAATGAAAGACGATTTGCGGGGACATCATTATGCTTCTGATGAAGACGTTGAGAGAACTGTGAGACTGTGGTTGCGGGAACAGTGTCGACTTCTGCGACAGCTTCAGAATACTTTTTCATCGTTGGCAGAAATGTATCCAACTAGCTGGTGCTGATTCGGGAAAGTGAATATTTGTAATTAAACATCACATTCATGTTACTTTTACTTGTTTTAGGTTTAAAAAGAATCTGTCTACTTCACTGTACACTATGTTTATTTCACATTGTAAAGCCACACAAAGACACAATGAAAGACCAAGTTTCTGTTACTTGTCTCTCCAAAGACTCTAGAGCAGAAGTGCTGCCAACTTTTGTCTGCCACTTAATTAAATACAAACATGTAAGTGTAACTTTCCCTTGTTTAAAAAATAAAAGGGAACACAACATGAAAGACCCATCTTATATCTAACAGTCTGTTTTGCCAGCGGCTTCGTCAGTATATCTGCTAACTGGTCTTCAGTTGAAATCTGTTGAATGCCTCAGTCTCCTTCCAATACCTTTTCTCAGACAAAGAAATACTTTATTTTTATATGCTTAGTGAGATGCGAGTTTCACTGTTGCCTGATTGTGTAGACTTTTTAGAGGAATGGGAAAGCTGAGTGAAGTTCCAGTCCTTAAGTTTGACAGACTATCTCCTTCACAGCTTCTGTTGCAGCTACCAGCTCTGTTTCTGTTGTAGATGTTGCAGTCGCTGCCTGTCTTTTGCTGAGCCAGGAGATAGCTCCATCTGCATGTGTAATAAGTACATCAGATTTTGACCATCCTGTTTTGTTGCTTCCTCCAAAGTCTGGATCACTGTAGCAATCTAATATGTCACTGCACAATTTTGGACGATAGATTATGCCTAGGTCACATGTACCTGCCAAATACCTTAGTACTCACTTTAGTCGCACTACATCTTCTGTTGACGCTGTGGCAAGAGTTCGAGACAGGAAGCTCACACTGTAAGCCAGGTCAGGTGTCGTTCCAAGCATCAGGTACATCAGTGCTCCAACTCCTTGCTGACAGGGAAAGTTACACTTCTCTGCATTCTTTCCTTCTACCTGTAATGTATCTGGTTTCTTGACAATTGGTATTGAGACAGGTTTGCACTCTTGAAAACTGAAATCCTCCAGAATCTTCTTTGCATAGGCTTATCTTGATTTCACCATCATCAAAGCGTTTTATCCCAAGGCAAAGCAAACATGATGCTGGTTTCACTGAGATCTTAAATTCAGCCTTCAACTCCTCAACAAACTTTCTGGCACCCAGCTGATCGCTTGCCATAACTAACCCATCGTCTACATAAAGTAACAGTTTCTTGCCACATTCTTCCCTGATACGTAAACAAGGATCTGCATCACTTGTCTTTAAGCCTGCTGACAGAAGTGCTCCAAACCGTTTACTCCAAAATCTTGGGGCTTGTGTAAGTCCATACAAACTTCGCCTTAATTTGCAGACTCACTCTGTGCCATCATTATACCCTTCTGGCTGTTGCATGAATATTATTTCTTCTAGTTATCCATACAAGAACGCTGTAGACACGTCACAGTGTATTGGATGCATCTTTTCAGCTGCAGCAACACTTAACTTTGAACGAATTGTGCTCAACTTAACTACTGGACTGAAGGTCTCACTGTAGTCTACACCATAGCGTTGATTAAATCCCTTTATGACAAGTCTTGCTTTGTATTTCTCAAAACTTCCATCAGGATTAGTCTTTACACGAAAAACCCACTTACATGGTATAGCTCTTGCTTCTTTTGGTGAAGTAGTCAGCTCCCATGTGTGATTCATGACTTCATTTCATTTTTCATAGCTTGCTTCTAGTGAACAGTGTAATGTTCACTGAAGAGATGATTAATGAAACAAATGAAGAACCAGAGTCATATGAAGAAGCTGTAAATAGTACAAAGTCATTTAGCCACGAAGGTTTCAATAACGTTGAACAATTTCACAGTTGTCGATGAGGTGGGATAATTTCCTGTTCTCTGGTATCAGCACTGCTCTCTTCAGTCTCCGATTCTTCAAACTCTTCCTTGTTGGAGTTTACCTTATCTTTTTCTTCAGCTGCATAGTTTCCCCGATTACTTTGCTCAACTTCCTGCAATGGTAATTTGACTTTCTTCACAACTTGCAGGCTTTTCATGGAAGATTACATCTCTGCTGAGAATGACTGTTTTCTTCTTCCACCCAAGTTCTGTAACACTCATATTCATACCCCACAAAATAACCCTTGACAGCTTCATCCATTTTCAATCTTCTTTGTCTGGTATGTGGGCATAGCATGTAGAGCCTATTATATGTAACTTTTATTCCTGGCTTTTTGCCAAACCACAGCTCAAATGGACTAATTCCTTCCACAGATGATTCTGCAGTTCGATTCAAAATGTACACTGATGCTCCAACCAATTCTGCCCATATGGCTGCTGGGAAATTAGCTTCTTTATTTGAATACTTTAAGGTTCTTGCCATTTCAACTATAGTTAGCATATCCCACTCACTTCCACCACTTTGTTGCGTGTAGGGTGCTGTCACCCTCCAAGTAACACCTTCTGCTTGCAGTATGTCGTTAACTTCGTTACTGTCAAATTCTCCACCTTTGTCACTCAGCAGCTCTTTGACTGTATGATCCGGCTTCTTTGAATGTGGAATATATTTCAATGCATCTTTAACATCAGACTTTTGCCTTACATGGAAGCAATACCGAAATTTTGTGTAGCTGTCTGAACACAACCATATGACTCCTCTTCTAAGATTCATTGAAAGATTCACAGACTTCAGCTGACATTAGCTCACCAGGGCAGGTTGACTTCTTTCTGTGACCGAATGGTAAGTGATGTGCTTTGCCATAAATGCATGGCTCACAAAGTGACTTCTCCAAGGGAACATTTATGCCCAATTCCTTTCTACCATTCCTTTGACATGGTGTTTATCCTGAAGTCCCCACCTCTCACAATACAGTTGCAATAATGAAGTTTCTTCAATGGCATTTACTTCAGCAATTTCTTTGGGCAAATTTGGTTAAATGTCTGCATTGTACAAGGTACCAAAGGGCTCATGGGTTCTATGCAGCACTACCTTGTCATCAATTTTAAGCCAACACACTTGTTGATTACTTATATTCACTATTAGGATTCTGGTCCTGTGCAGCTAACACTGAAAACAATCATCTAGATAATTGTGGAACATACTACACATCCAACAACATAACATCTGGTCCATCAGTCAGAGATGATAACTGAATATTGCCTTTTCCCACTGCCATTAGAGTTTCTCTTCCGGCTGCCATTACACCATATGGAGTGCCAAATTTTAGAAAGTCTGTGAAACACTGAACAGTTTCTTACAGGTCTTGTAGCTCCATTATCAATCCACCATGGTGCTAAATCTGCCTCAACTGTATAGGCCTCTTCACAGACATTAGCACAGCACTAACAGAAGCACAATTTTCTTGACTTCAGTTTCGATTTTTATTTGGTCTTCCATCAGAAATCCACCATTAGCAGTCCTTTACCCAGTGGACATTACACTTACAATAATAGCAAATGTCACCTTTTCTTGTGTCATTCTTGATGAACTTGCCTTTGCCTTGATTGAAAAGCTTCAAATTCACTTGAAAGAATATGCAACGTTTTGCACACTAACTTAAGGTCTGGTAAAACACTTTCGTTTTTAGCTTTGAGTCCACTGTTTAACTCATTCCACAAACTCTTCAATTTTGCTATGTGGGTAGAAACATCACCTGGTATCCAGCAGAAGGAGAAAAAGTGTGTGCAGATTTTTAACAACTGATCCTTGGATGAAGCTTTAAACTGCTGCTTTAAGGCATTCCACATATCACTAGCCGTTTCCTTGTCCATTACCTTTTGATATACTTCATCGATACAAATCTAACTGTTCTTTGTGTTTCTTTGCTTCTTCATCTGCTGCACCGTCTTCCAGTGGCTTGGGCTTAACTAACCTCATGTCAATAATGTCCAATGCACCTTCATGGTAACCCATCGAGACTTTTTCGTTTCAAAATTGGCCAGTCCATTTGTCTGTTGATTGGTTTTATATTTTTTGACATATCCATTTTTGCTGAATCTTTGCTTCAAAATACAATATATGGCAGAAAGTTGGTTACTGAAAACTAATCGTAAAAACCTAAAACTTATCTGTCGATGTTCCTGACCTCGAACCTCGGCTGGCTGTACTCCACTCAAAACTCAGTTGACAACAATTTAACCTCAAATTTTGACTACTGTATTTTATACTGGTCATAAAAACTTTCGTTTTTGGCCCTTACTTACACTTACACAGTTCAGCAAATGGTTTTACAACAGTTTTCACTCAAGCACGCGTTATCGTATTTTGTTAACTTTTCGTCACTGTTTCGAGTCTAATTCACTTACGACACTTAAGCGAATCTGGGCCCATAAACTGTTACTTTTACTTGTTTTAGATTTAAAAAGAATCTGTGTACTTCACTAAAAATTACGTTTATTTCACATTGTACAGCCACACAAAGACTCACATCGTCAAAGACGTAGTTCCTAGTGCTTGTCTCTCCAAAGGCTCTAGAGCAGAAGTGCTGCCAACTTTTGTCTGCCACTTAAATACAAACACATAACTGTAACAATTCTATGGATTATTTCTGCGTTTGAGGCATTAAAATATTCCCATCCAAACCCAAATAACGAAGAATGAGTCATTACTCTTCATTCAACTCTTGTACTTGATTGTGACCTATTAAATAATACGACAGGAATTAGAGTCCTACCTTATTACGATTATTTGTATGTTCTTAAGATTTTAACAGCATGTAACAAAAACCATGTATAATGAAAAGGCTGAAGGACACAAATCAGAAATTTAATGCATTTGTTGTTTTACGCCTTTATTTTAAATGAATATGATATAATTCAAAAGTAAGTCTGCTAAAATCCCTCACTGGTAATATGGTTTTCATAGGCCAGGATTTTTCTTACAGCTGAAGCATACTTTGCAAATGTTATGGAAGAAGGTCAAATACAAACGAAGAGAAAAAACGTTAGCTACTTTGTTTCTAATTGCTATTATCGCTTCTGCTAACTGAACTTACAATTATTTGAAGCTGTTTTATTCACTGCAGTTTCTTTGAACTTCTGATACCTTGCAAATGATAATGCTTTACCTATCTGCCGTTAAGCATTTAGAAAATGTTTGAAATTACGTTTAATGTTTGTTGGAAGCAACTAAGCGCTCATTATGAAACAATGACTATTTCTTTAGAATCAGTATCGCCATTAGAGTTATTTATTTGCAATTTTACATTTACACTATCATGATTTCGGCTTCAAAGTGCCATTATGAAGTGTTATAAGAGTAATACAGTGCCTTAGAGCAAACTGTCATTCAGTCAAGATGGTATTCTTGGTGAAAGAAGCAGTAGGCCTTATAAGAAATATCGAGCCTTAGGCAATGTGTCTAACAGTATGTTTTAAATACGAGAGTATGCCATCGTAGGCACTGTGTAACACAAAGCACTTGATAATGGCACTTTCAAGCCGAAATCATGACAGTTTAAATGTAAAACTGCAAATAAACAACAGTCTAATGGCGGTACTGATTTTAAAGAAATATATTATGACTATGGCCCCACATTATGAAAAAAATTATTGAATGAATAGTCTTGTGCACCCTTACCTGCACTGCCTGACGACACACCGTTTCTGACAAATACTTTTGTGTGTAGAATCTTTGATGCAAGCTCATACCTATTACTGAGTAAATTCTGGCAATTTTATTTTCAGTATTACATATATTTGGCTGCATCGCGAAAAATAACATTTCTGTTGACCCAGGAAGCTATCAGATACCTGTAAGCAAGATGAAACTAGTAGTGCATGCCATTAATTTGGTTAGCCTTTTAGTAACATCAGTGGAATGGTGTTTCAGAAAAAAATGCCTTCAGTTCTGTGTCCATCCTCATCCTATTTATTTTAATGTGCATGCAGTTGTGACTGGTGTAGAATAAACTTTGCATGACCACCAGCATTATAACACAATATCTGTTAGGACAATGTGTGGCAAATCTGCAAATTACAGCCTCCTTGACCAGTACTGGTGGCAACACAGGGATCAGAGGAGAGCAGTGTGGAGTCAATTGGTGGAGGCTGGTGGGGCAAGACTATGTATGATGTCTGCAGTATGAGCAGTGATGGCACATTTGAAATAATTGATGAAAGGCACTGTCTTGATTCTGCTGATATGCCAGTGCTTACCTGGAATGATGTCCTTACTTGCATTATAAGACTTCTTGCAATTGTGGATTTAGGCAGAGATTACTGAATATTATTGGTCTTCCCTACGGATTAACATGGTGTTACTTGTGTCTGGCTAAGGATTAATTCTTTGCATCAGCTTGCACATCTTATACATTGCTATACTCCCATTGTGATTAAAGACACCTTACATTTTGGTGGCTCAAAACTAGTGTAGAAGAGAGGGCGGACTATTGGCTATGTGAATTAACTTCTGTTGTTCGAGGCAGTATCAAGATTTTGACAGTTTTTTTACCTAAAACGTTTCTCATCTCTCAATACCCTTCCCGAGTTTTACGTAACACTCCACATCTTTGTCAGATATGGCATATGGCATTGTGTGTGAGAAGTGTTGGTAGTCAAACCTTTTTTATTCCATTGACACATGGACAGAGAACATGACAGTACATTAAACATAGGTTACCCCTAGTTATATTGAATGGAAGGTTACTGAAGTATTGCTGCCAAACTTTGATGGGTTTGATGTAACTGTATAGAGATGCGAGTTTACATGAAGATCGTAGCAGAATGTGATTAACTGATGGAGATAGCCATGTCATTAATAAGGGGAGTGAATTTGAATGTTAGGATAGCCTAATTAATGCTGTCACTGCTACCTTGTGACTGTCCTTGCTATGGCTATCAATTTTACGGATGTTGGTTTCCAAAACTAATTATGGTTGATCTGAGATTATGTAAAATGTGTGACATTTGCTTGGATGGGCATTTGAGGTCCAGTAAACGTTGGCATCTGAAATGTTGTATCAGTTGCCACTTTTTTTTTTTTTTTGTTTGTGGTTTTAGGGCGCAAAACTTCTATGGTCATTAGCGCCCAGCCCGTGACGTAGAAAACAGGAAAAAAACGAAATTTAAAATCAGCAGCAATGGAAACAAAGTCAGAAAATTTGAGAAACTAAAGGCAGAAGGAATGCTTAAAAGTCCACTATAGAAAGGGGTTGGTTGTCCCCCAAAAAAAAGCTTCAAATGACTGACGTCATTTCACTGTCACTAATAAACTGTAGAACGCGGTCAGCTGAGCGCGTGTCATCTGCTAAAATCGACGATAGATCAGGCGATAGCTGTAGACGGGAGCGTAACGGATTAAAATAGGGGCATTCAATTAAAAGGTGTCTGACCGTCCACAGCTGAGAGCAGTGGGGACAGAGTGGGGGAGGATCACCGCTTAAAAGATGTCGATGACTAAAAAGACAGTGCCCTATCCGGAGTCGAGCTAAAATTACCTCCTCCCGACGACGCGTTCGGGACGAAGAGGTCCAAGCGCAAGGAAGGGCTTTCACTTCCCGCAATTTATTGTGGAGAAGTGTTGACCAATGCGCATGCCATAAATGAGTAACTTGGCGACATAAACCGCTCCGTAGATCGGTAAACGGAAGAGACTGAAGAGCTGGCCGAGGAAGAGAGACTGCAGCCTTGGCCGCTATATCGGCCGCCTCATTTCCACAGATACCAGCGTGTCCCGGGAGCCAGAGGAACGCCACTGAGACGCCCCCCAGGTGGAGCAAGCGCAGACAGTCCTGAATCCGGTGGACCAGAGGGTGCACAGGGTAAAGAGCTTGGAGACTTAGGAGAGAGCTGAGAGAATCTGAGCAGATTACGTACTGTATCCGCTGATGGCGGCGGATGTAGTGGACAGCCTGGAGAACAGCGTAAAGCTCCGCAGTATAAACCGAACACTGGTCGGGAAGCCGAAAGTGATTTGGGGTGTCGCCAACAATATAGGCACTCCCTACACCTAACGATGTTTTCGAGCCATCGGTGTAAATAAATGTGGCTTCCGTCATTTGTGCACATAGAGCAGCAAATGCCCGACGGTAAACAAGTGTAGGGGTACCATCCTTGGGAAATTGACATAGGTCTCTGAGCAAGTCGATCCGGGGACGGAGCCAAGGCGGTGCTGTACCCCAAGTTGTCAAGAAGGTTTTAGGAAAGCGGAAGGAAAGAGAATGGAGCAGTTGACGGAAGCGGACTCCCAGGGGTAGTAGGGAGGAGGAGCGGCCTGCATACCAGACATCAAAGGAGACGTCGAAAAAAAGGTTATGGGCTGGATTAGCAGGCATGGAAGACAGATGGCTAGCATAACGACTCAGAAGGACTGCCCGCCGATTGGACAGCGGAGGTTCAGCAGTCTCAGCGTAAAGGCTTTCCACAGGGCTGGTGTAAAAAGCTCCAGACACTAAACGTAATCCACGGTGGTGGATAGAGTCGAGACGCTGAAGAATAGACGGCCGAGCAGAGGAGTAGACTATGCTTCCATAATCCAATTTCGAGCGCACTAAGGCGCGATAGAGGCGGAGAAGGACCACTCGGTCCGCTCCCCAAGAGGTACCATTCAGGACACGGAGGGTGTTAAGCGAACGCAGACAGCGAGCCGAAAGATAGGAAACGTGGGAGGACCAGCACAGTTTCCTGTCAAACATAAGACCCAAGAATTTAGCGACGTCGGAAAACGGAAGGTTGACAGGACCTAGATGTAAGGAGGGCGGAAAAAACTCCTTACGTCGCCAAAAATTAACACAAACGGTCTTACTGGGTGAGAAACGGAAGCCAGTTTCGATGCTCCACGAGTGGAGGCGATCGAGACATCCTTGAAGACGTCTTTCAAGAAGGCTGGTCCGTTGAGAGCTGTAGTAGATCGCAAAATCGTCCACAAAGAGGGAGCCCGAGACATCAGGAAGGAGACAATCCATAATTGGATTTATGGCAATGGCAAACAGTACAACACTCAGCACGGAGCCCTGGGGTACCCCGTTTTCTTGGGAGAAAGCACGGGAGAGAGTAGTGTTCACCCGCACCCTAAATGTGCGCTCTGCCATAAATTCGCGAAGAAAAAGGGGCAGCCGGCCTCTAAAGCCCCAAGAGAACAGTGTGCGGAGGATGCCTGTCCTCCAACAGGTATCGTACGCTCTCTCCAGATCAAAAAATATTGCTACCGTTTGGCGTTTCCGGAGAAAATTGTTCATGATATAAGTGGAGAGAGCAACAAGATGGTCAACAGCAGAACGATGCTTTCGGAATCCGCATTGGGCTGGTGTTAAAAGACTGCGGGACTCCAGCCACCAAGCTAAACGGTAATTCACCATACGCTCCAAAACCTTACAGACACTACTCGTGAGAGAAATGGGGCGATAGCTAGAGGGGAGATGTTTGTCCTTTCCAGGTTTCGGAACGGGAACGACAATAGCTTCCCGCCATCGCCTGGGAAAGGTACTGTCGGTCCAAATTCGATTATAAAGGCGAAGGAGGTAACGCAGGCTATGGGTTGATAAATGCAGCAACATTTGGACATGGATACCATCCGGTCCTGGGGCGGAGGAGCGAGAAGAAGAGAGTGCATGTTGGAGTTCGCGCATGGAGAAAACAGTATTGTAGCTTTCGCGATTTTGAGAGGAGAAAGCAAGATGTCGCACTTCCGCTGCACGTTTCTTCGGGAGAAACGCTGGCGGGTAATTTGAAGAGCTCGAAATCTCAGCAAAGTGCTGACCCAATGAGTTAGAAATTGCGACGGGGTCCACTAAGGTATCATGCGCGACAGTGAGCCCAGAGACCGGGGAGAAACTAGGCGCGCCTGAGAACCGTCGAAGCCGACTCCAAACTTCCGAGGAGGGAGTGAAGGTGTTAAATGAGCTAATAAAGAATTTCCAGCTTGCCTTCTTGCTATCGCGGATGACGCGACGGCATCGCGCACGGAGCTGCTTATATCGCATACAGTTGGCCAAAGTTGGATGGTGACGGAAAATGCGAAGAGCACGTCGCCGCTCACGTATTGCGTCACGGCATGCCTCGTTCCACCAAGGAACTGGAGGGCGCCGGGGCAATTCGGAGGTGCGTGGTATTGAACGTTCCGCAGCTGTGAGAATAACGTCGGTAAAATGTGTGACCTCATCGTCGACGCTGGGAAAGCGACGGTCATCGAATGTCGCTAGAGACGAAAAAAGTGTCCAATCGGCTTGGGCAAACTTCCAGCGTCGCGAGCGCATATATGGCAGTTGAGGCTGCAGTCGAAGAACACATGGAAAGTGGTCACTCGAGTGTGTATCATCAATGGCGAACCATTCGAAGCGCCGAGCTAGCGGAACAGTACCAACCACAAGGTCCAAATGGGATAAATTTGCCGTGGAGGCAGATAAAAATGTGGGGACCCCAGTGTTGAGGCAGACTAGATCCGCTTGGTGGAAGACGTCTAGCAATAGTGAGCCACGTGGACAAGGATGTGGAGATCCCCAAAGCGGGTGGTGGGCATTGAAGTCCCCAACCAACAAATAGGGGGGTGGAAGCTGATCAAGAAGATGAAGGAGATCAGCTCGTGCCATTGGTGTAGACGATGGAATGTATACCGTACAAAGAGAGAACGTGTACCCAGAAAGGGAAAGACGGACGGTGACAGCTTGGAAGGAAGTGTTTAAGGGGATTGGGTGATAATGGAGAGTATCATGGAGCAGAATCATGAGTCCTCCATGGGCTGGAGTGCCTTCAACAGAGGGGAGGTCATATCGGACGGACTGAAAATGAGGGAGAACAAAGCGGTCATGGGGACGCAGCTTTGTTTCCTGAAGACAGAAGACGACCGGCGAGTAGGATCGTAAGAGGATCGACAATTCCTCCCGATTGGCGCGAATGCCGCGGATATTCCAGTGGATAATGGACATTGGGTGAACAGAAAAGGGAGGAACGTGACCAAGGGTGCTGTCAACTCAACGACTGCTCAGAGCTTGCGACCGACAGCATGGAATGGCATTCAGTCGAAGGCAGAAGATCCTGATCCATAGGTTGGTCAGGAGCAGCTCCTGCCACCAACGATCGGCCAGTTGACCGGCCACCAACATTGCGCCTCGGCGACACAGAAGATGGCCGAGGGCGATTTCCGCCAGGAGGTGCTGTAGATGGGACACGCCTTGGCGGAGAAGGAGAGGAACTGTGTTTCTTCGTAGCCTTCTTGGAGGTATGTTTAGATGAAGGAGGAACCGATGGTTGTGAAGTTGTAGTACGTAAAAACTCTTCACGAGAATGCTCTTTTTTTGAAGACTTGGCGTCTGACTTTTGGGCTCGAGATTTAGCAGAACCCGACGAAGGGTGAGCCATAGAGTGGGCAGGTGAAAGAGGTGAGGTTGAACGGGCGATCTTTGCGCTGGCCGATCTGACGACCGTGGTACTAAATGTGAGGTCGCAAGTCTGCGTGGCCGCCTCCTTTGTTGACCGAGGAGAAGCAAGGACAGCGCTGTATTTTCCTTTCTGAGGCACGGTGGGCTGGCGACTGGCGAGTAACTTTCGAGCAGCAAAGGTCGACACCTTTTCCTTCACTCTTATTTCCTGGATCAGCTTTTCGTCCTTAAAAACGGGGCAATCTCGAGAGGAAGCAGCGTGGTCATCCAAACAGTTGATGCAGTGAGGGGATGGAGGTGTACAAGCACCCTCATGGGCATCCTTGCCACACGTAACACATTTGGCCGGATTGGAACAGGACTGGCTGGTGTGATTGAACCGCTGACATCGATAGCAACGCGTAGGGTTTGGGACATAAGGGCGAACGGAAATTATCTCATAGCCTGCTTTGATTTTTGATGGGAGTTGAACTTTGTCAAATGTCAAGAAGACAGTGCGGGTCGGAATGATGTTCGAGTCAACCCTTTTCATAACCCGATGAACAGCGGTGACGCCCTGGTCAGACAGGTAGTGCTGAATTTCTTCGTCAGACAATCCATCGAGGGAGCGTGTATAAACGACTCCACGCGAGGAATTTAAGGTACGGTGCGGTTCCACCCGGACAGGGAAGGTGTGGAGCAGAGAAGTACGCAGCAATTTTTGAGCCTGGAGGGCACTGTGTGTTTCTAACAACAGGGTACCATTCCGTAATCTCGAACAAGACTTTACGGGACCCGCAATTGCGTCGACACCTTTCTGAATAATGAAAGGGTTGACCGTGGAAAAGTCGTGACCTTCGTCAGACCGAGAAACAACTAGGAACTGTGGTAACGATGGAAGAACCATCTGTGGCTGAGACTCAGTGAACTTACGTTTGTGAGCAGACATAGTGGAAGGTGAGGAAACCATTGCGGAAGAATCCCCCATGATTACTGGCGTCTCCGATGGCGCGCTCCTCCCTTGTGGGGGCCCTCACCGAGGGCACACCCGCCTTAGGTGATTGTTCACACCTCAGGTCACACCTCCCGACAAACGGACGGAGGGACCAATCGGCACTTTCGGAAGGTATCAGCTCGGGTAATGACCCCTCCCTGGGCCTGGCCGTTACCAGGGGGTACGTACGTGTCCTACCTGTCTACCCGGGGCGGGGAATTACGCGTTACCCCGTCACCGGCTACGCATGGAAGTTCGTGGGTCGGCCTTCAGACACGCACAGGGAGGAAAAAAGAGAAAGGGAAAGGAAAGAAGAGGGGGTCTCAAACGCCGCAGCGGAGAAAAGGGCAAGGAGAAGAGGGAAGGAAAAGAGAAGGACAGAGGAAGGACGAGGACTTGTAAGTGTAGAAAGCAAGTAAGTTGGAAAAGTTTCGAGCGTCCGTCTCCGGACGTAGGCACAAACCATACTCCCAGAGGGGGAGAAAGGGAAGGAAATAGTCAGAGGTGAGGGGGGGGGCGAAGATGGGGGACGGGGAGGGATGCGGAAAGGGAAGGGGAGGGATGCGGAAAGGGAAGGGAAGGTATGCAGCCCGGAAAGGAAGGAGGGCCACATTAGCTCGGGGTCCCGTGCTCGCTACGCACGTGTCCACAAAAGAGTTGTGGACCCCCTGGGGGGATCAGTTGCCACTGACTGGAGGTTAACGGCTGTTAGCAATACTGGACCCTGCAGTGGATTGTGGCAACTTGTGGTGGCTAAGGATTGGCCAGAGGAAACTACATTGCATTCTTTCAACCCTAGTTTTTTCCTGTGTTTCAAATCTTTGTTATTGCATCTGCTGCCTCATACATTCCAATATTCCCTTTGGTCCAAGGCGTGTAAATTCATTCCTCATTGTTTTCTGACCTGCATGTCTAATTCACTGACTTTGCTTGCACAATTATCTAGTGATTTCAGAAAGTTTTGTCTCGGTGTTCCAAGAATTTGCAAAATTTGAAGGATGTATGTTTGTTAAATGTACGATTGTTGAGAATTCTTTCAGTTTCATATTCTTAATTCATCTCTCTTGATGTAAATTTTTGGAAAGTAATGTTTAGTATTAATAAAGGTTTTGAAGTGTTGCTCTGTCTTTTGAGACAGTGTCCATACTCCAGGTAACACTTGGTATGCTTTGCTGGAAACTCCTTTTTAGCCAACCTAAACAAGGTAAGTATTGTGCAATTTAGATGAGGCCACAAAAAGCCGGATTACCACAATGACAGTCAACAGCCAGCAGGTGAATTGGTAGCATCACGTTTCTGGGCGTTTGCGCCAACTGCCAACTACATTGGGAACATGGCGTTCATCCAACCGAGAAAAAAATGTGATCAGCTTCTTTTGCGTCAAGAAAGCTCTCATATTGGAGACGAAATGGTCACAAAAGCAGCTTAGTTTGTTCCTGTGCACTCTATGAAAAGAAACCTAATTACCTTCTGGGCCGCCTATTTTCCCCTGACTATCTTCACTGCTTAGTAAAGTGAGTATATTCGTGTGTAAAGTAATGTCAAGAATCTGAAGTATTCCCAGCTGGCTGAAGTTGTTTGCTTCTCAATACATTTAGTTGTCTAATGTGTTGCTGTCAAGGACTCCATTGTCTGAACACAGCTCAGCATTTCACATGTGTAACACCAAATCAATGAATGACAAGTTACGTAACCTGTCACTGCTGTGGAGATGTTAAGTTTGCTGTTTTGGAACTTTTTGATCTCCTTCCCACTGAGCTCAAAAGCTCATTGAATATTACTCCTTAAGTCAACTACAGCATTGTCTCTCGCCGCTTATGCTACTCTGTTGAGCGGCATGTGAACGGACTGCTTACCTAAGGTAAAATGAAGCTTTGGAGTTTCACAGTTGACAGCTGTTTCAGGGGTCTATGTAGCTTCACATCGGTAGGTTTTACCTGAAAGTGTCCTACATGTGACCACCCGTGTAGCGCTAGGAGAGCAACACCTGTTTGTTAGACAACAGCTGTATGTCTCCTTGATGTACGCGAAGATCTTATTGGACAGAGAAGGAATGAATCGGCATTACATCGGAAGTTATTTTTACAGGGTCACATCTCTAGGAAAATGAGCAGTTATTTATGTCAAATGAAAATTCGAGAGCATTAGCAGAAATTCTACCGAACATGCTGTTCAAAAGCAATGATATGTCCTACAGGGAAACCGTGCAGATGGAGATCAACTACGCTCTGGAGGAGAAAATAGATACGATACTGCTGCTGCGACGTACACCATGCCTACCGAGTAACCAAGAAGTCCGACTTCAATAGAAATGCTTACCTGCTAACCAACTCACGACACAATTAACCACCGAAACTGGTGAACTAATCGTAACTGGTATCTACAATCTCTTTCCTTGGCCGACGTGTTCTTCAAACATTGTGAAGTAGGCAGTAGAAAACAACATCCATTTTGTTTTCAATGCTGAAGACCGATGCCATCACTTAAGTAGCTTGGAACTGGAGAACGACATAAACCTGCGTTTGGCACTGCTGACGGGCACCATCGCTTTGTCACAACTCAATTTTGTCAGATTTCCCTCATTCAATACTACGTCGCTCAGGGGAACTTTCCCATTGATAATGGTAATTCCTCTGTACAAAGGGAACCTGCAAACAGTTGATTGGTATGATTTGTTGTAAAACGATGAATGCCTGGACTGAATTCCTCTTTCTGCTGGTAACAAGAAAAGCTTTGTGATGTTCACAGCAACAGCAAAGATGCATATACCCTGAGGATATATAAAGAATATATTCCAGGCTGAGACAAGAAATGCGAGTAACTCTAGAATTAGAAGTTACTGCCAGAATAAAACTGTACTGGACAGACTACAGCTAAGGACCTCTGTGTTTAGTGTTCTAGTGCTCTACCGACTGTTCCAGACACGTAGCAGCAACGCACTAACTTTATCACCACTTTCCATAGGCTTCTGGAATGAACTGATAGTTAGGATTTTCCAAAAAATGCACAAACAGCCAGCTTTTGTCCCCATACGAAACTGTGCTTCTGTATGTGATGGCCAAGACTTTGAATGCAAACCTTCAGAAGATGATGCCAACCGCGTTGGCTTTTATTTGTTAGCAGCCTAGAGTATCATCTGGAGACTGGGCCTACAGTACCATGTTACGATGAAATCCCAATTCAAAAGGTTGAAGCTTGTTGAAAGCACGTCTTGTGACATACCAGAGCACTGTAGTAAATAAAATCAGTAGCTAGGAATTCCTCCAAAATGGCTCACCTGACAGCGCTATATCAGTCTCAATGCTACTTACGCATTACATCGTGGATGCGCCAGAAATAATTTGTAAAATCTGGTTACGCTGCTGATTGGGTAATAGGAATGAGGCAAAATTTATTAAAATACCGAAGACGTTACGACATCTAATATATCTGCACTGACAGTACTTGTGTAAACTGAGGCTTAACCTAAGCCGGCCGCGTTGGCTGTTCGGTTCTAGGCGCTCCAGTCCGGAGTCGCGCTGCTGCTACGGTCGCAGGTTCGAATCCTGCTTCGGGCATGGGTGTGTGTGATGTCCTTAGGTTAGTTAGGTTTAAGTAGTTCTAAGTTCTAGGGGACTGATGACCACAGCAGTTGAGTCCCATAGTGCTCAGAGCCATTTGAGCTTACACCTAATCGTACTAAAACGTGACTTCTGACAACGCAGGGAGCACAACAGATACACAGTCTGTTGACTCAGTGCGCACAAAGGAGTAGGTAGCGCCTGTCCCAGGAGCATTGGGACTCTGGACAAGTGGCTACCATCATTCCAGACAGTTTGCGGTTTTTTTGTAAGGCGCAAAAATTTGAGTCTTACGCGCCCAAGTCAGAACCATAGAACAATCGACGGAAGGAAAGAGCTTAAAAACAAGGACTGAGAAAGGTCCATAAAATACGCCATAGACACAATGGAGGTCCTGAACTGAATATTAAATGTCTTTCACCGTATTGCTACGACGGATCGAAAGCAAAACGCGGTCGACAGTCCGTGCGTCGCTCGCTAAGGCGTGAGATAACGTAACAGCAAACTTAAATGAGAACGTAAGTTTTTAAGAAAAGGGCATTCCGTCGGGATGTCGCGATCCGTCAGAGACAGAGGGTAATGAGTACAAACTGGTGAGGGATTATCTTTAAACAAATGACGATGCCTAAAAGGACAGTGCGCAATACGAAACCTAGCTAAAATGATCTCACGTCGAGAGGGCAGAGGAGGAGGTTGTCCATATCACTGGGAGAGCCTCAATAATCTGGAGATTGTTCCCTAGAATGGAGGACATGTGGTAATGACAAAGTGGCACCACCTGCTGGCAGGCTGGAACAGTGATCACCTGAAAGAGTACAAGACCTAGCAGGCTGGGGTAAGAGGACAGCAGTCTTGGCAGCAGCTTCAGCAGGCTCATTTCCTGTCAGGCTGACATGAACAGGAACCCACAGTAATGTCACAACGGCTCCATCAAGGGTGAGCAAGTGAGTTTTCCAGGACTCATTGCACAGAGGGGTGGGCAGTGTACAGTGCACAAAGACAAGGGCACTAAGTCTGAGCAGATGACAGTTGGAAATCCTGTGTCACCAGATGTACTCTGGCCTGATAAAGGGAGAAGAGCTCTGCAGCTAATATTGAGCAGTGTTGCAGAAGCTGATACTGAAAAACTTGTGCGCCAATGACAAAGGCACACCTGATAGTACCTTTCTGTACACAGATGGCTCTGGCTGTGCTATCTCGAAGTCCCTTGTGTGGGTAGTGAAAGTGAAGGCAATAGAGCGAGGCAGCATTAGTGTCCTTAGGAAGCAAATTAAAGCTCAGATGAACATGGTCCGCCACACAAAGCTGAGGTGCTGAAGGGCTCACTCCAACTGGGTGAGTTGCAGGCAGTGCAAAGTTCAGCTGCTGGAGCAAGAACTGGAAATGGACTCCAGGAGGCAACTGAAAAGGGATAGGCCCTATACTGAAAGGAGTCATCGAAGGAGGCATACGATGGGTGGCCAGGCATGGCAGCGTAACTCCATGTGTATCTGTTCAGGAGAATATCTCATCAGTATGACTGTGGTAGTTCAGCATCTTCAGTGTACACTAAAAGGCGCCAGTGGCCAAACAGATGCCACAATGGTGGGTAGTGTTGAGATCGTGTACAACGGACAAATGCATAAACAGAGCACCTGTAGTCTAGTTTCGAATGGACAAGGGACCAGTACAAACAGAAGACGGTGGTTCGATCTGCTCCCAGGAAGTACAGTAGAGGACACGTAGGAAATCGAGGAACCACATACCAGTGGGATGCCAGGTAGGACACATGAGAAAATGAAGAGTTTTCTATCGAACATGAGCCCCAGGAATTTCGTAGTTCCAACGAACAGAAGAGCAACAGGCGAAAGATGTGAAGATGGTGGGAGAAACGGACTGCTCTGCCAGGAATCCACACAACTGTTTTGTCAGTGGAAAAAGGAATACAGTTGTCGATGCTCCATGAGCAAGGAAGTTCGAGACCTCGCTGAAGACGTCGCTCTATGTGAGAGGTCCGTGGAGAACTGCAGTAGATGACAAAATCGTCAATGAAAAGGGAGCCAGAGAGGCCTGGCAGGAGACAGACCGTTATAGCGTTAATGGCGGTAGCGAGGAGGACAATACTGAGGACATAATCCTGAGGTACGCCGATTTCTTGGATAAAGGTGTCTGACGAGACGCAGCCCACACACACACATTGAAACCTCCATCTTTTAAAAATTGTGGAGGGGAACAGGAAAGCTAGGAGTAGAGGGTACAGAGGAAGCCAGTCATCCAACAGATGTCGTGGGCTTTCTCCAAATCGTGAAGTATAGCTTGCCTGGGGTTTCCGTAGAAAGCCGTTCACAGTGTAGGTGGACGAAGTGACGAGATTGTCAACAAGAGAATGGCGCACTAAATCCACACTGGGCACTGGTTAGTAAATTGCAGGACTAATCACTGTACCAGCTGGTGATGAATCTTATGTTAGATCACCTTGAAAACAGCTGCTGAGGGAAATGGGGCAGTAGCTAGAAGAGTGCTTGTTCTTACCATGCTTATATGCTTGTGTTTGACAGTGGCTTCAGTCCAGCATCTGGGAAATCTTCCCTCCACCCAGAAGGCATTGTACATATGAAGGAGAGAACACTTGCTTGCGAGAAAAGGTGCTGCAACATCTGAATGTTAACATCATCCAGCCCTGGGGCAGAGGATCAGGATGAAGTGAGAGCACCATACACCTCCCTCGTTGTATAGGCGACATTGTGGCCATCACGTTTCTGATAAAGTTATTGTCCGAGCCACCGCCACTTGTTTTCAATCGAGGAAGGCCGGGTGGTAATGTGTAGAGCTCCAAACCTCCACAAAACAACAGCCCAAGGTACTGTAGATAGCAGTGGAGTCTACTATGACATCTGCTACTACTGTCATGCCGCAAATTTGAGAAAGGACATTTCTCCCAGACTGCCGTGTGAGTTTGGCCCACATGAAAGAGCGAGTGGTACTTAAAATTAGTAAATGAAATTCACCTACGTTTTTGCTATCTCTAAGAATACAGCGCCAATGCGCATGCAACTGTTTGTAAGGAATGTAGTTTGCCATCGTAGGACGACAGTTACAAACGCGTTGAGCACGTTTCCGTCCACAAAATGCGTCGCGGCTCGCCTCAGTCCACGAGAGAGCCAGGACACAATGTAGTAAAGAGGAAGTCCGAGGAATTAAATGTGCAGCGGCAGCAAGGGTACGTTTTTAAGGTATTCTACCTCCTCAGCGCTAGTGGAAGTTTTTTCATTGAAGGTCACCAGGGAGGAGTAAAGCCTCCAATCAGCCTTAGAAAGCTACCAACCGTTTTACATGTATGTAGGGGTATGCATCAGTGAAAGGATAGCACACAGGAAACTGTTGCTCGAGTACACGTCACAGAATGGACCACTCGAGACAAGCTGCACAGAGCAGAACGAGAGGTCCAAATGGGAATAGCTGTGTGTGGAGTCTGATAGGAACGTGGGTGCTCCAGTGTTAAGGCAGATGAGGTTGAGTTTATAGTGAAGGTCGACTGAGATAGCGCACGTCTCGCAGGTTCTTGAAGAGCATCAACGTGTATAGTGTGCATTAAAGTCACGAAGTTGCAGAAAGAGGTGAGGGCGTTGGCCAAAGGCTGGAGGTGGTCTACACTGCTAACCCCACATGCTGGAGTGATGTGAACAATAGGACGGGGAAGAAGTGAAGGAAAATGCAAACTGCAACAACGTGCAGTCTAGTGTTCGGTGAGATGGTTTGAATATGAACGTCACCCAATACGAGCAGCATGAATCCTTCACGAGCTGGAAAGCAATCATTTGGGGGGAAGGTCGACGTGGACTGGAAAGAAATGAAAGAAGTCTTTGGCGTCACAAGGGCGATTTTGTTTTCTGGAGGCAGATAAGAGAATGCTACGATTCCAAGAGCAGCTTAATTCCTCCTTGCTGGATGTATTGAAAAACATTCCACTGGCGGAAAGTCATGACAGGGAAACGGGAGGAGGGAAAATGATTGGTTGTCACCTCAGTGGCTGGGTGTCCGCCTTCAAAGCCTCACTGCTATAGGGTGCAGTGGCTGGAGGCACCTATTCCATGCAATCTACAGAAGTGTCGGCATTCTCACTTAGTGTGTAACTTCCATGGCAGGAGAAAGGTTGTCACTGGCAGAACAGAGGCTGGGCAGGAGGGTATCATGCGACAACACTGCTTATCAGGACCTGCGAGTCAGTGAAGGGGAAGAACGTTTGCCTTTGGTATCTCTGAGCCTTTGCAGTTAGCAGATGAAGGCTCAGGTGTGTGTTGGCTTGCAGGAAGTTTAAAACCCTCACAGGCAACTCAGTCTGTGATTTCCAGCCTTCTGGTTGTGTAGCAGGTGATTTTGCCACCAGAGAAGATCTGGTGGCTTGTTGCACAGTTGGAGGAGGAGGAGATACTAACATGATACTGGGCGATTTTACAACTGCAATGCTAAATTGGAGGTCACATGTCTGTGTGGCGATTTCGTTTGTGGAGCAAGGAGTACGAAGAATGACGCTGTTAGTACCAGATGGAGGACAACACAGCTTGGTAACTACAGGATAAGGCTCTTTTTCCTTCTCTCGGATCTCCTGGACAGCTTGCTCATGGAGATACACAGGACATTAACGAAATGAGGCTGCATGGTCGCCATTGTAGTTTATACAGCAGGGAGAAGGTGGCAGGCAATTGCCTGCATGAACATCCCTACCACAAGTAATACATTCGGCTATTTCGGCAAGATATTTGAGTGTTGCTGGAATGTAGACACCAGTAGCAGCTCATTGGGCTTTTCATGTGGCACGCGATGAACTACTTAGCTTGCCCTGATCTGACAGAAGCACTACTGTATCAGATGTGATATAGTGCATGTAGGCATTCCAGTTTCATCAACCTCATTACCTGGTGGTGTTCATACATTCAGATAACATTCACTGTAGGAAACCCAGAAGTGCCAGTGCAAGATCAAAAGAAACGCATCCCACATGTGGGAGTATTAAAATCCTAATGGTGAAGTTCATATTCAGCGAAGTGCCACAGTTTGAAGTGCTCACGAAAAGCAGTGAAGCTCATTGTGGTAGTTACAGAAAGCTGGTTCAAACTCAAAACTGATAGAGTTTTAGGGAAAATTTAGGTGTATATCGAAAGTGTAGTCAAATGAGAGATGGAGGTGGTGTATTTGTCGCAGAGTAACTCAAATCCACAGAGAGAAATTGAAGCTGCATGTGAGTGATTGAGCAAGACTGGGTATAATTCTAACCTATCGCCCGACAGACTCTTCTCCCGATGTAACTGAAAACTTTAGAGGAAACCTCAGTTCACTTCTTAGAAAGTTCCCCAATCATACTGTAATCATTGGTGGAGACTTCGATCATCCAACAATTGGGAAAATTACAGTTTTTTTAGTGGTGGGTGTGGTAGAACGTCCTGTGAAAGTTCACTAGATGCCTTCAACAATTATCTAGAACTGATAGTTAAGAACCCCAGTCATGATGGAAATATATTGGATTTAATGCAAGGAACAGACCTGAACTCTGAGGATATCGACATCGAAACTGGTATCAGCCACCATGATGTGGTTGTGGCAACAATGGTTACTGAAGTACAGATGTCAACTAAAACAAGCAGAACGAGATATGTATGTTCTGTGAACTAGATAAAAATCAGTGGCGTCCTATGCCAATGAACTTTCAGCATAGGGAAGGAGCATGTATCGGAATTATGGCTCAAGTTCGAAAGGGTAATTGACCATGTGCTTGATAGATATGTACCCAGTACAACAGTTCATGATGGGAGATAACCTCCGTGATACAGAGTAGCTGTAAAAGAACTTCTAAAGGAACATTACTGCATAATAGGTGTGAAAGTGTAGGGCTATAGAAAGGTGCTGCATGAAACACGTTTGCTTGTCAGAGAAAAGCGTGATGCCTTCAATGACAACCGCAACAAAATATTGTCAAATGGCATTTTATAATACCCAAATAAATTCTGGTCATATGCAAAGGCTGCCAGTGGCACCAGTGTTAGGGTCCAGTCCCTAGAGAATGAGAGGGACTGAAAGTGAGGGTAGAAAAAGCAGAAGGTTGACATGCATTACTCCGTTTCCAAATGCTCCAATACAATGGAAAATCAAGGAGAATTTCCTGAAATTATTCCTCATAACATTGAAAAGATGAATGAAATAAGTACTAATGTCAGTGGCGTGAGAAGCAGCTGAAATCTGAAATTTAACAAAGCTTCAGGCTCCCATGTTATTTGTCAGATTCTATACTGAATTTGCGGCTGAGTTAGCCCTCTTATCATCTATCTTAGATCCCTTGAACATGAAACTGTACCCAGTTCTTGTGGAAACACACAGGTCATACCCACCTATAAGGAACGTATAGAAATGAAGCAGAGTTCTACCTTCCAGTATCCTTGTCATCGACTTTTTGTAGAATCTTAGATGATGTTCAGAGCTCTAACATAATGGGTACTTTGTTTTGAGCAGAATGACCACCTCAATGCCAACTCGCATGGATTTCGGAAACTCATATGCCACCCAGCTTGCACTTCTTAGACGACATCACGGCAACCAGGCAGATGCAGTGTTTCTTGATTTCCCATAAGCATCTGACGAACTATCACACCTACACTTATTGTCAAATGTACCATCATGTGGAGTATGAAGTGAAATTTGTGACTGGCTTCAGGAACTTTTGGTTGGGAGGCCACAGCATGTTGACTTGGATGGACACACATCGCCAGCTGAAATAACATTCACCAGTGTGGCCCTGGGAAGTGTATTGGGACCCTTGCTGTTTGTACATTAATGAGCCTACAGACGGCACTAGTAGTAAAATCAGGCTTTCTGCAGTTTTCTATAATCAATTACTATCTGAGAGAAGCTGCATAAATACTCAGTAAGATGTTAAGGTTTCAATATGCTGCAGAGATTGGGAACTTGCTCTAAATGTTCATAAATGTGAAATTTTGCAGTTCACGAAACTATGAACTTGGTATCCTTTCACTATAACATCAGTGAGTCGCTGGTGGAATAGGACAGCTCATACAGCTACCTGGGTCTAACACTGTGCAGGGACATGAAATGGAATTATAGGTTCAGCAGTGGGTAAAGCAGGCGGCACACTGGTTTATTGAGAGAATACTGACCACATTCAATCTGTGTACAACGTAGATGGCTCACAAATCACTCGTGCGACCAGTTCTAGAATATTGCTGAAGTATGTGGGACCGATACGAGATAGGATTAACAGAAGATATGTAACGTATACACAGAAGGGCAGCACGAACTGTCATAGGTTTAATTCGTGGGGGAGATGCTGAAGGAACATACTCTCCAAGATAAGAGTTAACTATCCCGACAAAGTCTGTCAAAATTTCAAGAACCGGCTTTGATTACTCTGCGATTACTGCCTAACCCCCTACGTATTGCCCACACTGAAATCGTTAGTATAAGATGCACGCACAGAGGCATTCAAACGATCGCTCTTCCTGCGCTGTACATGTGAATAGGACAGGGAGAAACCTTAGTAACTGGTACAGTGGGACGTAACCCCTGCCATGCACCTCACGGTCATTTGTTGGATATAGATGCAGATGCAGGCGATACCATCTTGAAACTCATCTACCATCGTCCTCTTCTTTCCTCCCATACAGGCCAATTATCGTACTTTTCCTGTTGCCAGTCTACAACTGGCAGAACTGTTGTCGTAGCTCTTTCACATGTCCTCTTTACTTGGGCGTCCTCGCTTTCATTTTTCTTTCCAGCTAATAGTCTACCCGAAATTTGCGTTTTTAATTGACGCAGTGGAATGTGCCGTTCTTTAAGAAACCTGCAGTCTTTACTATATTCGAGTAACCTGGTGACTACCCCAATTTTAATTGTGTGCCGGAAGCTGTATAAGTACTACCTCATCGATGTTTTATTTGTATAGTGACGATTTGTCAGATTAGTACCACCCATACACGTATTGTAGGACGCAATAACGTCTTCTCTTGCGACTTGCACGTATTGTCTTTGTGATATGGTTGGTTGGTTGGTTTTGGGGAAGGAGACCAGACAGTGAGGTCATCGGTCTCATCGGATTAGGGAAGGACGGGGAAGGAAGTCGGCCGTGCCCTTTGAAAGGAACCATCCCGGCATTTGTCTGGAGAGATGTAGGGAAATCACAGAAAACCTAAATCAGGATGGCCGGACGCGGGATTGAACCGTCGTCCTCCCGAATGCGAGTCCAGTGTCTAACCACTGCGCCACCTCCCTCGGTCTTTGTGATATGGTCTACGTGTGTATTATACCAACGAAATCTGACAAAGTAACACGTTTGTTATCGTACCGTATCACTACAATGAATCTCCCTGCATCGTTTGTTGGACATGCCATTGCTCCTCGTTCTCCATCCTTCATGTCTTCTCGTTGGGCACGTCGATTTTTCAGCTTATTTGCTCTTAATGTCCCAATGGGAAAGATGCCTCTATTCAACAAGTACTAAGGTGTGTCATTCGTAAAGACTTTGTCGGGGTGTACCTTGAAATTTTAGTTTTCTGGCAACGTGTGAATTTCACGACTACTTAACATGGGAGTCCTTCCCCTGCTTTTCTGTTGCATTTTATATTTTTCCTGCTACACCCTGAGAAATGTCAGTCGTGTAAGTAGCCAGAATTTCGTGCCCTAGCCCTTGAATCCCTACCTCATAGGTTTGTTTTTGCGGATGTTGTTTCATGGTGCGTTTGACTTCAAGAACACCACTACAGTGTCTAAGTAATGGTTGCTTTTAAAGTTTTCAAACAATTTTTTCTGATTTGATTCAGTCATGGGTTATTTTCCAGGGATTGCCCTAGTGCTGTGAGCCACTAATGAATTTTCGGAGTTGAGGACGCTCAACAGTTTTTCAAATCTGTTTCCTGACATAATGGTACGAATCAATGGGTAGTCATATGGGTCTCTCAGTAGCAACGAAAGCTAGGATTTGATGAAGTCTCATTCTAAGATACATGCCTAACATTTGTTCCAGTTCCAACTTTTGTGTGTCCACTGTTCCGGTCTTCTGTATGCTATACTGATTTGACTGGTGTACCAAGTTGTGAAGCATGTCATCCACCTCCTGAGTTCTAAAATGTTCAATAAGAGTTACTAGCTCAGCAGCAGCTGATGCAGGAAGAGGAACAATTAGTCCTGTGACTGGAGCAACGTCCCCTTCTTCCAGAGAAGTTCAGACTTTCCTGCAGCTTTTTCGTCCCTTGTACGGACACTTCTTCAGGAAAATAATCTTCAGCATCACTGTCAAAAGAGAGGAATATGGGGTATACTTGTTCACGTGCTAGCGAGTCTAGCCAGAACGGCATTGGTTTCATCAGCACCATCTGGATACACATCTCTTACTGCCATCAGTCTCGTGGAGAACATATAATGTATCTTCGATGGATAGCCACAAAAGCGATAGAGAATCACTTACTTCGATTGTATCACGAGTTCAAGTGTTTCATGATGTGAAACACTGAATTCATCCACAACTACGTTATTCATTGCCCTACCTAACATTTTTACATGCATTTTCTGTCCCTGTTACAACACACTAGAATAGTTATTCCATTCTGAAACAATGTTTACCATTTGTGGAATGGCAACATAATATATATATTGAAATATTCCAAAATTTGCAGTTATATTGTTATATTATTGGATTTCAGCTACTTCGCATGTGAGATATTTGTCATTAAAGCAAGGGACAGCCAACGAGCTGTAGTTCGTAAAGATGCTAAGCATCACAGTGCGAGAGTAAAGACATGAATTTTTTTCTAATATGCGCCTGTACCAAAACGCGCGCCCAGCGTTTAAATTAAATAAACACTATGCCCCGCTGGGCGCAGATATTTAAAATCACTGCCTCAGCGCTTGATAGCAAGGTGCTGACAACGCAAGAACAATCTATCTTTCGTTAAGAAATATTCTAGAGACCATTATCTTTGTACTTTTAGTCGCCGATATGTTAAGACGTACTTCATAGCATTGCTACGAGTTGTATTTTTATTTTGCGTAAAAACTATGTGAAACTACGGACAAACATTTCGGTAACTCGGGTGTAGATATAATGTACTTACGCACACGCAAGAACATTTAATTTTAAGAAGGAACGGACTGACAAAGCAGCGATTATTTGACTGCGCCATTTACAAAATGAATATCAGGTGTAAATCATGCATTTATTGTGTATTTATCGATGTTTAGAAGTTTAAAGCCAATTTTTTCTAACTATTAATATTTTACGATGCAGTACTCTTCTTCTAATGCTGTTCTTTCACTAACCAAAAATTATGTTCAAATTGTGTATTAGCTTTGTTAAAGGTTCGCTTGTTTCTGATGGACGAAGGCAGGATGATAGTGGGAATAGCTCGTGACTTCCGCAAAATGGCGGCCCAAGGTGTTGGAGATACCAGTAGGGTCCACGATAACATTGCCAGCTGTCAGGCCAGAAATTGGGGAATGAATCTTTGTTCCAGAGAGCCGTCCGAGGTTGGTCCACTAAACAGATTAAGGTGTGGAATTGTTACTAGTGAATGAAATACGTCTAGATCTTCTGCTATCCTGAAGAATTCTGACGCTTTTCACACATCTGTTCATAACAAATGCAGTTGGGTAGCGTAGGGTGGCTGTTAAAAACGCTGAGAGCACGTCTCTCTGCGTGAATTTCATCGAGGCCTGCCTCGGTCCACCAAGTGACTGCAACACGTCGCAAAGACGAAGTGTGGGGAATGGAACGTTCTGCAGCAGTAAGGGTAATTGGCCTGCCAGTCAGTCATAGTAAGCTGCCATTTTGGTGTGCACACAGGTCAGGTAGCAGTCAGCAAATGGAGAGCACACAGGAAATGGGCGCTCTAGTATGTGTCAGAAAAAACGGACCACTTAAGACTACGGGCGAGCTGGGCAGTGCAGAATGATAGGTCCAAATGGGAATAGGTGTGCGAGGAAAGGAAAGTGGGTGCTGGAGTGTTAAGGCAGAAGGGGTTAAGTTGGTTAAGAATTTCAGCCTAGAGGACACCTCTGACAGGTACTGGGAGAAACTCAAAGGAGATGATGTGCATTAAAGCCACTGAGTAGCTAAAGTGGGGAAGTAGCTGCCCAATAAGCTGAATGAAGACTGCCCTGGTGACAGCGTGTGTGTGTGTGTGTGTGTGTGTGTGTGTGTGTGTGTGTGTGTGTGTGTGTGAGAGAGAGAGGCTTACGGGCGCTAAACAGCGGGGTCATCAGCGCCCAAACGCATAAAAACAGGAACACATGCAGTGAAGGGACTACGACGAACAACGAACAAGGGGAACAGCTAAAAGACACAGACCTGACGCAGTGCCAAATCCTCACAGACAGAGGCAAAACAAGAGGAGAAGGAGTGCACTAAAAAAGGAAAGGAAACACAAGGAAAGGACAGAAACCGAAGGGAAACAAGGAGGTAGACGTGACTGGATGACCTCTTACCTAAAATCTGGGTGAGCCAGTCATCCAGCAGCACAATAAAAACCTCTCCCTAAAAGCCGTGGCAACAAATTGGACAGGACACAAAACCGTAAAACCTTAAACACAGACGTTGCGTCGTCTTTCAAAATAGAGGGCAAATCCGGTGGCAAAGAAACCACCGCCCTCTGGTCAGAGAATAAAAGACAGTCAAGTAAAATGTGGTGGACAGTAATCTGGACGCCACAAGCACTGCAGATTGGGGGATCCTCCCGCCGGAGTAAAAAACCATGTGTGAAGGGACTGTGCCCGATGCGGAGGCGAGTGAGGAGAACCTCATCCCGCCTGCATGACTGGTAGGACGTACGCCATGGCCGCGTGGTGGCCTTGACCAGACGCAGCTTATTTTCACCGACTGCCAGCCACTCCTCTTCCCACTGGCGCATAACGCGAAAACGCAGGAGGGAGGTAACAGCATGGAGGGGGACGGCACAGTCAACAACGTGAGGGAGGGAACATGCATCTTTGGCAGCCACATCCGCCAACTCGTTTCCCCTAATACTCATGTGCCCCGGCACCCAGCAGAAGGAAACCTCCTTCCCCTGCCGCTGCAGGTGGAGGAGGGCATCATGGATGTTCTGGACGACCGTATCCGCTGGGTACAAGTGTTGCATGGTCTGAAGGGCACTCAGGGAGTCAGAACAGATGAGGAACTTACGACTGGGAACACATCTCATCTGCTCCAATGCCCGCAAGATCGCAAACAATTCGGCATCAAAGATGGTAAACGCCGCAGGAAGCCGTAACTTGACGACTCGATCAGGGAAAACAACAGCACAACCAACAGAGTCCCCCTGTTTAGAGCCATCCGTAAATACTGGTACATGGTCGGGATGCTGGTTTAAAATATAAAATAAGGCGGTAAAAACAAACGCAGGAGTGCAGCTCCTCCGGTACTCCGACAAGTCTAAAAGGACGCAGGGCCTCTGGAGCAACCAGGGAGGCCGGCGAGTAAAACCTTGTCGTTGGGGGGCCATACGCTCCACACCAAGGGACTCAAGCAAATGCTTGGCACGAATCCCAAATGGTCTCGTTGCCCTGGGACGACTGGAAAAGAGACGTTCCATAGGCAGTCGGGCAACGGTAGGGTATGCAAGGGATGTAGGACAGGCAAGAAATTGACACACCCGTCGCACCATGAGGAGTTGCCGCCAGATGGCGAGCGGCGGTTCCCCTGCCTCAGCACACAGGCTGGGGATGGGGCTAGTACGGAAGGCACCAGTGGCCAGCCTGATACCCTCATGGTGTACTGCGTCAAGAATATTCAGATACGAAGGCCTTGCTGACCCATACACGGTGCAACCATAGTCAAGACGCGATCGGACGAAAGCCCTATAAAACTGCAGCAGACGCGCCCGATCTGCTCCCCAGGACCGATGGCTCAGACACTTCAAAATATTCAGTGCCTTCAGGGAACGCACCTTGAGGTCTTTAAGGTGATTTTTTTTTTTGTTTGTGGTTTTAGGGCGCAAAACTTCTATGGTCATTAGCGCCCAGCCCGTGACGTAGAAAACAGGAAAAAAACGAAATTTAAAATCAGCAGCAATGGAAACAAAGTCAGAAAATTTGAGAAACTAAAGGCAGAAGGAATGCTTAAAAGTCCACTATAGAAAGGGGTTGGTTGTCCCCCAAAAAAAAGCTTCAAATGACTGACGTCATTTCACTGTCACTAATAAACTGTAGAACGCGGTCAGCTGAGCGCGTGTCATCTGCTAAAATCGACGATAGATCAGGCGATAGCTGTAGACGGGAGCGTAACGGATTAAAATAGGGGCATTCAATTAAAAGGTGTCTGACCGTCCACAGCTGAGAGCAGTGGGGACAGAGTGGGGGAGGATCACCGCTTAAAAGATGTCGATGACTAAAAAGACAGTGCCCTATCCGGATTCGAGCTAAAATTACCTCCTCCCGACAACGCGTTCGGGAGGAAGAGGTCCAAGCGCAAGGAAGGGCTTTCACTTCCCGCAATTTATTGTGGGGAAGTGTTGACCAATGCGCATGCCATAAATGAGTAACTTGGCGACATAAACCGCTCCGTAAATCGGTAAACGGAAGAGACTGAAGAGCTGGCCGAGGAAGGGAGACTGCAGCCTTGGCCGCTATATCGGCCGCCTCATTTCCACAGATACCAGCGTGTCCCGGGAGCCAGAGGAACGCCACTGAGACGCCCCCCAGGTGGAGCAAGCGCAGACAGTCCTGAATCCGGTGGACCAGAGGGTGCACAGGGTAAAGAGCTTGGAGACTTAGGAGAGAGCTGAGAGAATCTGAGCAGATTACGTACTGTATCCGCTGATGGCGGCGGATGTAGTGGACAGCCTGGAGAACAGCGTAAAGCTCCGCAGTATAAACCGAACACTGGTCGGGAAGCCGAAAGTGATTTGGGGTGTCGCCAACAATATAGGCACTCCCTACACCTAACGATGTTTTCGAGCCATCGGTGTAAATAAATGTGGCTTCCGTCATTTGTGCACATAGAGCAGCAAATGCCCGACGGTAAACAAGTGTAGGGGTACCATCCTTGGGAAATTGACATAGGTCTCTGAGCAAGTCGATCCGGGGACGGAGCCAAGGCGGTGCTGTACCCCAAGTTGTCAAGAAGGTTTTAGGAAAGCGGAAGGAAAGAGAATGGAGCAGTTGACGGAAGCGGACTCCCGGGGGTAGTAGGGAGGAGGAGCGGCCTGCATACCCGACATCAAAGGAGGCGTCGAAAAAAAGGTTATGGGCTGGATTAGCAGGCATGGAAGACAGATGGCTAGCATAACGACTCAGAAGGACTGCCCGCCGATTGGACAGCGGAGGTTCAGCAGTCTCAGCATAAAGGCTGTCCACAGGGCTGGTGTAAAAAGCTCCAGACACTAAACGTAATCCACGGTGGTGGATAGAGTCGAGACGCCGAAGAATAGACGGCCGAGCAGAGGAGTAGACTATGCTTCCATAATCCAATTTCGAGCGCACTAAGGCGCGATAGAGGCGGAGAAGGACCACTCGGTCCGCTCCCCAAGAGGTACCATTCAGGACACGGAGGGTGTTAAGGGAACGCAGACAGCGAGCCGAAAGATAGGAAACGTGGGAGGACCAGCACAGTTTTCTGTCAAACATAAGACCCAAGAATTTAGCGACGTCGGAAAACGGAAGGTTGACAGGACCTAGATGTAAGGAGGGCGGAAGAAACTCCTTACGTCGCCAAAAATTAACACAAACGGTCTTACTGGGTGAGAAACGGAAGCCGGTTTCGATGCTCCACGAGTGGAGGCGATCGAGACATCCTTGAAGACGTCTTTCAAGAAGGCTGGTCCGTTGAGAGCTGTAGTAGATCGCAAAATCGTCCACAAAGAGGGAGCCCGAGACATCAGGAAGGAGACAATCCATAATTGGATTAATGGCGATGGCAAACAGTACAACACTCAGCACGGAGCCCTGGGGTACCCCGTTTTCTTGGGAGAAAGTACGGGAGAGAGTAGTGTTCACCCGCACCCTAAATGTGCGCTCTGCCATAAATTCGCGAAGAAAAAGGGGCAGCCGGCCTCTAAAGCCCCAAGAGAACAGTGTGCGGAGGATGCCTGTCCTCCAACAGGTATCATACGCTCTCTCCAGATCAAAAAATATTGCTACCGTTTGGCGTTTCCGGAGAAAATTGTTCATGATATAAGTGGAGAGAGCAACAAGATGGTCAACAGCAGAACGATGCTTTCGGAATCCGCATTGGGCTGGTGTTAAAAGACTGCGGGACTCCAGCCACCAAGCTAAACGGTAATTCACCATACGCTCCAAAACCTTACAGACACTACTCGTGAGAGAAATGGGACGATAGCTAGAGGGGAGATGTTTGTCCTTTCCAGGTTTCGGAACGGGAACGACAATAGCTTCCCGCCATCGCCTGGGAAAGGTACTGTCGGTCCAAATTCGATTATAAAGGCGAAGGAGGTAACGCAGGCTATGGGTTGATAAATGCAGCAACATTTGGACATGGATACCATCCGATCCTGGGGCGGAGGAGCGAGAAGAAGAGAGTGCATGTTGGAGTTCGCGCATGGAGAAAACAGTATTGTAGCTTTCGCGATTTTGAGAGGAGAAAGCAAGATGTCGCACTTCCGCTGCACGTTTCTTCGGGAGAAACGCTGGCGGGTAATTTGAAGAGCTCGAAATCTCAGCAAAGTGCTGACCCAATGAGTTAGAAATTGCGACGGGGTCCACTAAGGTATCATGCGCGACAGTGAGCCCAGAGACCGGGGAGAAACTAGGCGCGCCTGAGAACCGTCGAAGCCGACTCCAAACTTCCGAGGAGGGAGTGAAGTTGTTAAATGAGCTAGTAAAGAATTTCCAGCTTGCCTTCTTGCTATCGCGGATGACGCGACGGCATCGCGCACGGAGCTGCTTATATCGGATACAGTTGGCCAAAGTTGGATGGTGACGGAAAATGCGAAGAGCACGTCGCCGCTCACGTATTGCGTCACGGCATGCCTCGTTCCACCAAGGAACTGGGGGGCGCCGGGGCAATTCGGAGGTGCGTGGTATTGAACGTTCCGCAGCTGTGAGAATAACGTCGGTAACATGTGGGACCTCATCGTCGACGCTGGGAAAGCGACGGTCATCGAATGTCGCTAGAGACGAAAAAAGTGTCCAATCGGCTTGGGCAAACTTCCAGCGTCGCGAGCGCATATATGGCAGTTGAGGCTGCAGTCTAAGAACACATGGAAAGTGGTCACTCGAGTGTGTATCATCAAGGGCGAACCATTCCAAGCGCCGAGCTAGCGGAACAGTACCGACCGCAAGGTCCAAATGAGATAAATTTGCCGTGGAGGCAGACAAAAATGTGGGGACCCCAGTGTTGAGGCAGACTAGATCCGCTTGGTGGAAGACGTCTAGCAATAGTGAGCCACGTGGACAAGGATGTGGAGATCCCCAAAGCGGGTGGTGGGCATTGAAGTCCCCAACCAGCAAATAGGGGGGTGGAAGCTGATCAAGAAGATGAAGGAGATCAGCTCGTGCCATTGGTGTAGACAATGGAATGTATACCGTACAAAGAGAGAACGTGTATCCAGAAAGGGAAAGACGGACGGCGACAGCTTGGAAGGAAGTGTTTAAGTTGATTGGGTGATAATGGAGAGTTAAATGGAGAAGAATCATGAGTCCTCCATGGGCTGGAGTGCCTTCAACAGAGGGGAGGTCATATCGGATGGACTGAAAATGAGGGAGAACAAAGCGGTCATGGGGACGCAGCTTTGTTTCCTGAAGACAGAAGATGACCGGCGAGTAGGATCTTAAGAGGATCGACAATTCCTCCCGATTGGCGCGAATGCCGCGGATATTCCAGTGGATAATGGACATAGGGTGAACAGAAAATGGAGGAACGTCACCAAGGGTGCTGTCAACTCAACGACTGCTCAGAGCTTGCGACCGACAGCATGGAATGGCATTCAGTCGAAGGCAGAAGATCCTGATCCATAGGTTGGTCAGGAGCAGCTCCTGCCACCAACGATCGGCCAGTTGACCGGCCACCAACAGTGCGCCTTGGCGACACAGAAGATGGCCGAGGGCGATTTCCGCCAGGTGGTGCTGTAGATGGGACACGCCTTGGCGGAGAAGGAGAGGAACTGTGTTTCTTCGTAGCCTTCTTGGAGGTATGTTTAGATGAAGGAGGAACCGATGGTTGTGAAGTTGCAGTACGTAAAAACTCTTCACGAGAATGCTCTTTTTTTGAAGACTTGGCGTCTGACTTTTGGGCTCGAGATTTAGCAGAACCCGACGAAGGGTGAGCCATAGAGTGGGCAGGCGACAGTGGTGAGGTTGAACGGGCGATCTTTGCGCTGGCCGATCTGACGACCGTGGTACTAAATGTAAGGTCGCAAGTCTGCGTGGCCGCCTCCTTTGTTGGCCGAGGAGAAGCAAGAACAGTGCTGTATGTTCCTTTCTGAGGCACGGTGGGCTGTCGACTGGCGAGTAACTTTCGAGCAGCAAAGGTCGACACCTTTTCCTTCACTCTTATTTCCTGGATCACCTTTTCGTCCTTAAAAACGGGGCAATCTCGAGAGGAAGCAGCGTGGTCACCCATACAGTTGATGCAGCGAGGGGATGGAGGTGGACAAGCACCCTCATGGGCATCCCTGCCACACGTAACACATTTGGCCGGATTGGAACAGGACTGGCTGGTGTGATTGAACCGCTGACACCGATAGCAACGCGTAGGGTTTGGGACATAAGGGCGAACGGAAATTATCTCATAGCCTGCTTTGATTTTTGATGGGAGTTGAACTTTGTCAAATGTCAAGAAGACAGTGCGGGTCGGAATGATGTTCGAGTCAACCCTTTTCATAACCCGATGAACAGCAGTGACGCCCTGGTCAGACAGGTAGTGCTGAATTTCTTCGTCAGACAATCCATCGAGGGAGCGTGTATAAACGACTCCACGCGAGGAATTTAAGGTACGGTGCGGTTCCACCCGGACAGGGAAGGTGTGGAGCAGAGACGTACGCAGCAATTTTTGAGCCTGGAGGGCACTGTGTGTTTCTAACAACAGGGTGCCATTCCGTAATCTGGAACAAGACTTTACAGGACCCGCAATTGCGTCGACACCTTTCTGAATAATGAAAGGGTTGACCGTGGAAAAGTCGTGACCTTCGTCAGACCGAGAAACAACAAGGAACTGTGGCAACGATGGAAGAACCGTCTGTGGCTGAGACTCAGTGAACTTACGTTTGTGAGCAGACATAGTGGAAGGTGAGGAAACCATTGCGGAAGAATCCCCCATGATTACCGGCGTCTCCGATGGCGCGCTCCTCCCTTGTGGGGGCCCTCACCGAGGGCACACCCGCCTTAGGTGATTGTTCACACCTCAGGTCACACCTCCCGACAAACGGACGGAGGGACCAATCGGCACTTTCGGAAGGTATCAGCTCGGGTAATGACCCCTCCCTGGGCCTGGCCGTTACCAGGGGGTACGTACGTGTCCTACCTGTCTACCCGGGGCGGGGAATTCCGCGTTACCCCGTCACCGGCTACGCATGGAAGTGCGTGGGTCGGCCTTCAGACACGCACAGGGAGGAAGAAAGAGACAGGGAAAGGAAAGAAGAGAGGTCTCAAACGCCGCAGCGGAGAAAAGGGTAAAGAGAAGAGGTAAAGAGAAGAGGTAAGGAAATGAGAAGGACGAAGAAAGATGAAGACATACAAGCAAGGAAGGCGAAGAGTGCGGTACATTTACAAGCGTCCGTCTCCGGACGTAGGCACAAACCATACTCCCAGAGGGGGAGAAAGGGAAGGAAAGAGCCAGAGGTGAGGGGGGGGCGAAGATGGGGGATGGGGAAGGATACGGAAAGGGAAGGTATGCAGCCCGGAAAGGAAGGAAGGCCACATTAGTTCGGGGTCCCGTGCTCGCTACACACGTATCCACAAAAGAGTTGTGGATCCCCTGGGGGGTCTTTAAGGTGAGGCAATCACGACAGTTTGGAATCAAAAGTGAGGCCCAGGAACCGCACAGTGTCGCTAAAAAGGAAGAATGGTGTCCCTCAGACGCAATTCAGGGGAGGTAAAAAGATGTCGAGAACGACTAAAATGAACACACACACATTTGTCGGCAGAAAAGGTAAAACCCGTCTTCACAGTCCATGCCGCTAATCGCTGTATCGTAAGCTGCAACTGCCGACTAGCAGTGACAAGACTGGAGGAAGAACAGAAAACAGCAAAATCGTCCACAAACGAGGAGCATTGGGCAGGACTCCGGATAGTGGACGTGATACTGTTAATGGCGACGGCAAAGAGGGTGACAAAACGCTTCCCTGAGGAACACCATTCTCCTGCACATACAAATCAGATAGCACATTACCAACCCTATATCGAAAGAGGCGGTGGGAAAGAAAGGACCGAAGGAAGATGGGGAGACGGCCACGAAAACCCCACTCATGGAGTTGATTGAGGATATGGCGGCGCCAAGTAGTGTCATACGCCTTATGAATGTCAAAGAAGACACCGAGACAATGCTGGTTACGGAGGAAGGCCTGCTGGATGGCCGCCTCAAGCAGGGTCAAGTTGTCTATAGTTGAACGACATCTCCGAAAGCCACACTGCGAGGGGCTAAGGAGCTGCCTGGTTTCGAGCAGCCAAACCAGGCGACGGTTGACCATGCATTCTAACGTCTTCCCGACACAGCTCGTCAAAGCGATACTTCGGTAACTGCTGGGATGCGTTCGGTCCTTCCCCGGTTTGAGGAGGGGGATCAAAATCGCCTCCTTCCACAAGTCAGGGTACGTGCCAGATAACCATATCATATTAAAAAAGGTCAGGAGAACTTCCTTGGAAGGCAGTAACAAGTGCTGCAGCATGCTGTACCGGATTTGATCATGGCCAGGCGCAGCATCATGAGCCTCAGACAGGGCCGAATCCAGTTCCCACATTGTGAAGGGGCAGTTGTAGGGTTCAGAATTTGGAGACCGGAAGTCCAAGTGACCCCTCTCTATGGCAGTGCGGTACCGGCAGACATCCGGATCACAGTTAATAGTAGCGGTAGATTCTGCAAAATGCATGGCCAGTGTCTGGGCAATGTCTCTCGGCGCCGTGAGGAGACTTCCCTGATGCAGCAATGCCGTGACAGGTAGCTGGCCGAGTTTCCCGGAAATTCTCCTGATGGCTTCCCATACTTTCGTAGAACTAGTGGAGCGGGAGATGGAGTTCAAGAACGATTGCCAGGACCGTCGTTTGCTCTCTTTAACCACTCGCCGCGCCTTGGCCCTTGCCACCCGAAAGGCCACAAGATTGTCAGCTGAGGGACGGCTCCTGAAGCGGCGCAGAGCTGCACGGCGGGCTCGGATAGCTGAGCGGCACTCAGTGGTCCACCAAGGGACAGGACGCCTCTTGGGATGACCGGATGACCGTGGGATTGACAATTCAGCAGCATGGGAGATCACGGCTGTAACATGGTCTACCCATTCGTGGACGCTGGCACGGTGTTCCAAAACAGCCAGTTGGCTGTAAAGTGTCCAGTCAGCCCTGCAGAGGTGCCACCGGGGCGGTACCGGAAATGCCATAGCCTCATCCAGGAGGCGAATCCAAAGGGGAAAGTGGTCACTAGAATGGAGGTCAGCAGCAACCTCCCACAGAGCAGAATCCGCGAGTGCTGAAGAGCAAAAGGAAAGGTCAATAGCTGATGACGACCCAGAAGCAGTACAGAAATGAGTGGGAGCACCAGAGTTGAGGATGCACAGTTCAGACATCATGAGGCTTTCCAGAATGCGACCCCTGGGGCAAGTAGTCGAAGAGCCCCATAAGACATTATGAGCAGTGAAGTCCCCCAGAAGAAGAAATGGGCGGGGGAGTTGGCTAATAAGGTCTGTGAGAGCCTCAGAGTCTATCGCATCCTGAGGTGGTAAGTAAAGTGAACAGACCGTGAGCCTCCGACCCACAAGAAGGTCAACTGCAACTGCTTGCAAGTCTGTAACGAGAGGGAGCTCAGAGGAGGGGTGCATGTCACGGACAAAAACCGCAACACCACCCTTCGCCCTTTCCCCCGTCAGATCATCTTTCCGATAGACGGTATAGCCCCGTAAAGAAGGAGCATCAGTGGCCCGAAAATGTGTCTCTTGGAGACATAAGCACAAAGGGCACTCTCGTACAAGGAGCTGTAATTCGGTCACATGCGTCCTGAACCCATTCAGGTTCCACTGTAATATGGGAGCCAGTGATTAGGGGGGCTGAACTCTCACCCTGCCTCTGTGCTTTGGAGGAGAGCCCGTACTGGCTGGAGATTTATTCCTGGGGCGAGAAGATCGCCCCCGGTCGACGTCAATGTCCATCAGCTCCGATGACGACCCATGGGAGACGTCAGACAGTACGATGGCCTCGTCATCGGACCGCCCCTGACCAGTCTCCGCAGGTGCCAAAACCTTCAGCTTCGGCGTCTTCGTCTTGGGGGGCTTAGAAGGCAGAGCCTTGTCAACAAGTGGAGCATTACTCGCCTGGGCAGAAGGCCCCATATGGGGAGAGGGAGGAAGTACCCCAATGTCAGCAACCACAGCCTTGTCCGACGTTGCGGGGAGAGCCGCAGGTTGCAAAACAACCGCAGCAGCACAAGTGCACTGGCAAACGCAGGTATTAGTTCTCACACTAGCAACCTACGTTTGCGTAGCAACATTGGCCATTTGTACCGGTTTTTTCAGAGCAGAAGCGAAAGATCTAGTAAACATAGGAGGTTGCATGGCCTTAAAGAGCTTCTTGGCCTCACCATAGGGGATGCGCTTAGATGTTTTAATCTCCTGTATCTTCCGTTCGTCGAGATAGATGGGGCAGACCCGGCTCCAGACAGGGTGACTCCCAGAGCAATTCACGCACTTCACAGGCGACGAACAATCAGCTCCTTCATGGGCAGGCTGACCACATTTACCACAAGTGGCTATCCCATTGCACCCCAACGTAGTATGCCCAAAGCGCTGACATTTAAAGCAGCGCATTGGGTTGGGGAAATATCGCCTTACTGGCAAACGTAAGAACCCCGCTTTAACATGCTCTGGGAGTCGTGGGCAACTGAACGTGAGAATAAACGAGTCGGATTTGACTAGGTCCCCATCGACTCTTTTCATAATATGCTGCACGTCAACAATACCTTCCTCAGCCCGTTCAGATTTTAACTCGTCTGTGGGGATATCCACCAGGTCCCTACATGTCACAACACCCTTACTGTAGTTCAGAGTGGAGTGAAGCTCGGTCTCGATAGCGTACTCACCGAGACAGGTTGCTTTCCGAAGAGAAGCGACTTGACGGGAACTAGATGTCTCAACTAACAGAGTCCCATTGCGAAGTCGCTTCACAGATTTAAGTGTTCCTGCAATTCCCTCAAGACCCTTGTGGATGTAAAAAGGAGAAACCCTCTCAAAGCTACCCTCCTTCCGTTTAATAATCAAAAACACATTCTGATTATCAGCATGTGCTCTGTTACGACAGTCTGACAAATCTATCAACACTAGGCGCTGGAGGACTCGCAGCACGAAGTCGCTTCTTCGATGGGGTGTGTTTTCCTACCAGTGGCCCACCCAAGCCACTGGCAGGGGGAAATGTAGAGGTCGAAGGGTCCATTGCGGTCCCACGAGCAGCTAGGGAACTAAAGGTCCGCTCAGACAGGGCCCCGCATGCCTGAGTAAGCCTAATACAACTGGGGTGCGGCAGGTGCTTCAGAGGTTGCCCGCTTGCGACTGTTCCACCTCAACAGCCATGCATCTCATAGGCGCAGAGCACACCGGAAGATTGAGGGGTTTTTAGAGAGGTCGGCCTTCCTCGCAATCCAGGCGGTCAAGCCAAGATTACCATTCCCAGCAGCACACAACATTCCACCGCCGCGCCATACGGTGGTCGCTGAAGCATGTCTGGGGGTTACGGTGACAGGAGACTGGCGGCGCCGACCAGTCCCCAGCTTAGGACCCCGGGGTCGCCAAGCCCGTACTCAGCAAATGAATGCTGAGCCCCTGGGGGCCCTGGTGACAGCGAATGACAGAGCGACAAATGGTACACAGGGAAGAAGACAGGCAGGGAAGGAGGTGAACTGCAACAGCATTATGACAGATAGTCAGGGAAATGGGTTGACTATGAAGGTCATCCCATATGAGCAGCATGACGCCCCCACGAGTTGGAATGCCAACCTCAGGTGGAAGGTCAAAACGAATCAGTAAGTAATGTGAATCCTCGAAGCAGTTGCAAGGGCGCAATTTAGTTTCCTAAAGGCAGAGTACAGAGGGCCGCTGCAGCGCTAGAAGCAGCTGTAAATCCCTTGTGTGACCAAAGGCTGTGATCATTCCACTGGTGAATAGTCATGATGAGAAGATGTAGGGGTGTCACCTCAGCAGCTGCCGAGGGAGAGGAGGTGGAAAATCGCCCTCGTGCTCATCCCTACCACTGGTGACATTTGACAAAAGACGTTCTAGTGTGGTTAAAATAATTGCACTGGGTGCAGTGCATTAGGTTCGAAATGTATGGCTGGACGGTTATAATTTCGTAACCTACTTTGAGCTTTTACAGAAGCACCACTACCAAAGGTAACAAAGAGTGCAGGTGGGCACTAAGCAGGAATCTACCTTTTTCATTACACAATGAACGGCAATGGCACCCTGATCAGAGAGGTAAGATTGTATTTCAGCCTCTGTTAGACCTGATGTCAATTACACCACGGGAAGAATTCAAAAACCGGTCGAAGATCACGAGAAGATGTCGCTCGTAGTCAGATGAAAGATGTTTAATCATCTGGCTGTGTATGTGATCAGGCCAAGGAGCTGTCGGGGCAATGTACAACGGCACTGAGAAGCTCCCATCCTGTAGATGGGGCATTATAGGATTCACTGCAATGTGTAATGAATATAAGGACATTCCCTTCTAGCCGCTTGAAAGGCTTGGGTTGTTTTTTTTTGTTTGGTGGGGTTTAAGGGCGCTCAACTACTGAGGTCATTAGCGCCCAGTCACTGTTAGAGCACATGGAATCTAGTAAAACTCAAGGGGAGGGGGGGACACCAGAAAGACCTGACAAATATGCAGATAAAATAAGTAAAAAGGTTAGATGTCTTTGGACAAGCCAGACAAAGTTATAAAACGCATAACACGAACAGCTGCTCGAGCGTCATCAGCTAAAATATCCGGTAAAGTAGATGGCAGGGACAGGACAACACGAGACTGACTAAAGCGGGGACACGACAATAAAACATGGCGCACTGTTAATGCCTGACCACAAGGGCACTGCGGGGCTGGGTCACCGGAGAGCAGGTAGCGGTGGCTAAACCGGCAATGCCCAATCCGCAACCTGGTCAGAAGGACCTCCTCTCGCCGAGATGGTCGGGAGGAGGTTGTCCAAGCAGTTGGGATCGGTTTTGCTGCCCAGAGCTTGTTTCCTTGGAGGGATGACGAAGCATCCCACCACAACGACACAAGCCTCTTACAAACATCCCCACGATGTCAGATGACGGGACACAATGGGAGGCTGGCCGAGGCAGGAGGACTGCAGCCTTGGCTGCAGCACCCGCAGCCTCATTCCCAGGCACTCCTACATGTCTGGAAACCCACAGAAAGCTGACAGGGGAACCATTATCAGCGAAAGAATGGAGGGACTGCTGTATCCGTTGAATCAAGGGATGGACCGGATAGGGAGCTCCAAGGCTCTGAAGAGCACTGAGTGAGTCAGAGCAGAGTACATACGATGAATGGCGGTGGCGGCGGGCATACTGAACAGCCTGATAGAGCAAAAAGCTCGGCTGTAAAGCTGGTACATTGGTCGAGGAGCCGGTATTTAAAGGTGGCGGCCCCGACGACAAAGGCACAGCCGACACCATCGTCAGTTTTGGAACCATCGGTGAAAATAAAGGTGTGACCGGCAAGTCGAGCACAAAGTTCGACAAACCGTGAGCAATACACTGCAGCCGGAGTACCCTCTTTCTGGAGTGAGATGAGGTCGAGATAAATATGAACTGGAGCCTGGAGCCAAGGTGGTGTCGGGCTCTCACCCTCTCTGAAGGTGGTAGGGAGGGCAAAATCCAATTGTCAAAGCAGGCGACGGAAGCGGACTCTGGGGGGCAGCAGGGCAGACACATACAACCTGTACTGACGGTCGAAAGAATCGGTGAAGAAGGACTGGTAAGAGGGGTGGTCAGGCATGGGCAACAGCCGGCAGGCATACCGACAAAGCAGTATGTCGCGCCGGTAGGTCAATGGTAATTCGGCAGCTTCAGCATAAAGACTCTCGACGGGACTAGTGTATAAGGCTCCGGTTGCAAAACGTAACCCCTGATGGTGGATGGAGTTGAGACGGCGTAAGAGGGATGGCCGAGCATACGAGTAGACGAAGCTCCCATAATCCAGCTTCGATCAGACTATGGACCGATACAAGCGAAGCAGGACAGTGCGATCCACTCCCCAAGATGAACCACTAAGAACTCTGATGACATTAAGGGAACGTGTACAGCGGGCCGCCAAATAAGAGACATGCAGCGACCAACACAGTTTCCTGTCCAACGCGAGCCCTAGAAACTTAGATGTTTCCACGAATGGGAGGACAACGGGACCAAGATGTAAGGATGGCGGAAGGAACGCTTTATATCGCCAAAAGTTGATGCAAACCGTCTTCTCTTCAGAGAACCAGAAGCCATTTGCCATGCTCCATGAGTAGAGGCTGTCTAGACAACGCTGAAGGCAGCGCTCCAGGAGGCATGTTCTCTGGGCACTGCAGTAGATCGCGAAGTCATCGACAAAGAGAGAGCCTGAGACATTAGGTGGTTTGCAATCCATAATTGGATTGATCGCGATGGCAAAAAGGGGTACGCTCAAGACGAAGCCCTGAGGCACTCCGTTCTCCTGGAGGAAGACGTTGGACAATACGGAACCCGCACGTACCCTAAACTTTCGATCCGTTAAAAAGGAATCAATAAAAAGGGGCAGGCGACCGCGTAGGCCCCACCTGTGCATAGTGCGGAGGATACCTCCTCTCCAACAGGCATCATAAGCCTTTTCCAATTCGAAGAACAGCTACCGTTTCGCGCCTTCGCAAAAAGTTGTTCATGATGAATGTCGACAAGGTCAGAAGGTGGTCAACAGCGGAGCGGCGGCGACGAAAGCCGCATTGGACATTGGTAAGTAGCCATCGAGATTCAAGAATCCAAACTAACTGAGCATGAACCATGCGCTCCATCACCTTACAGACAAAGCTTGTAACAGAAATGGGGTGGTAACTAGAAGGAATGTGTCTATCCTTCCCGGGTTTGGGTATAGGAACAACGACGGCATCACGCCAACGCATGGGGACCTTACCTTCAGTCCAGACGCGATTGTAGGTACAAAGAAGGAAGCTTTCGCCCGCTGGAGAAAGGTGTGCCAGCATCTGAACGTGAATGTCATCTGGCCCCGGAGCAGACCACCGGGACAGTGCAAGCGCACGCTCGAGTTCCCGCATAGTAAAGGGGGTATTATATATTTCCGAGTGGAAGGAAGGTCGCCGAGTCTCTTCTGCCTCTTTCCTGGGAAAGAAGGCAGGGTGGTAATGGGTGGAGCTTGAAACCTCCGCGAAAAACCGGCCGAAGGCGTTGGAGACAACCACAGGATCAATGAGGACCTAATTACCTGAGGTCAGGCCAGGTACCAAGAAGTGGGCCTTAATGCCCGACAGCCGGCGCAGGCCACCCCAGACGACAGAAGAGGGAGTAAAACTATTAAAGGAGCTGGTGAAAGAGGCCCAACAAGCTTTTTTGCTGTCTTTGATGACTCTACAGCACTGCGCTCGGAGTCGTTTGTATCCAATACAATTCGCCAACGTAGGATGGCGGCGAAAGGTGCGTAAAGCACGTCGTCGAGCACGGATAGCGTCTCTACAAGCCTCGTTCCACCAGAGGATGGAGACGCGACGTGAAGAAGAGTTAGTACGAGGAATGGAACGTTCGGCAGCATTGATGATAACAGCCGTGAGGTATTCGACCTGACTGTCACAACTGAAAAAATCGTGGTCCGGAAAGGTCACCAGGGAGGGGTAAAGTACCCAGTCAGCTTTCGGTATGTTCCAGCTCGATGGGGTGTGGTGTAGGAGACGAACGACACAGGGAAAGTGGTCGCTCAAATAGGTGTCAGAAAGGACATACCACTCGAACCGATGGGCAAGAGTGGTAGAACAGATCGGTAGGTCCAAGTGGGAGTAGGTATGAGTAGAGTCTGAGAGGAAAGTCGGGGCGCCAGTATTGAGGCAGACAAGATTGAAATGGTTGAAGACATACGCCAAGAGTGAGCCTCTTTGACAGGATGCAGGATTGCCCCAAAGGGGATGATGGGCATTGAAGTCGCCAAACAATAAAAACGGCGGGGGAAGCTGAACGATCAGGTGCATCATGTCAGCCCGACTAACAGCAGATGACGATGGAGTGCAGATGGTACAAACTGAAAAAGTAAAAGCAGAAAGAGTAATATGGACAGCTATTGCTTGGAGTGGGGTGGTCAATGTGATGGGGTGGTAATAGACATCGTCCTGAACGAGCAACATGACTCCACCATGAGCTCGGATACCGTCCACAGGGGTGAGGTCATACTGCTCCGAGGTATAGTGGGTAAAGGCAATATGGTCGGTCGGGTGCAACTTGGTTTCCTGGAGACCAAGGACGAGCGGACAGTGCAGGCGGAGGAGCAGTTGTAATTCCTCCCGATTAGATCGAATACCTCTTATGTTCCAATGTAACAAGGTCATCACTAGTCAAAAAAGAGGAGGAACGAGACGGGGGAAGAGCTGGTCACCTCAACGTCCGCGGAGGGCCAGGTTTCGAGGGAACAACGCTACAACCAGCGGGAGGCAGATCCTGTTCCATCGAGTCGTCGCCAGCTGCAGCCGCTGTCCCTGGTTGTGTAGGAGGGGCAGCATCATTTGCCGACGAGAGGCCAGCTGAGCACCTGGCAGCAGAGCGTCCCGGCGAAACTGAGGACGGCCGGGAGCAGCAACTCACGGATGGAGCGTCAGACGAAACGCGCCGGGGTGGAGAGGGGGATAGAGACTTCTTCTTGGAGGTCTTCTTGGAAGGCCGAGGAGGCACAGGGATGGTGGGCTGGACCCGAAGAAGGTCCTCACGCGCGGGGTCCGTTTTGGAACGCCGGACCTCGGAAGCTGGCGTCCGGAACGTTTTCCCAATGGACGCCTGAGAAGATGATCGCTTCTCAGGCGGCGGGGGGGAGGAGGAGGAGGAGGAGGAGGAGGAGGAGGAGGAGGAGGAGGAGGAGGAGGAGGAGGAGGGTGGCCCCTGGGGCAGAGGGGGTGGGGGCCACGGGGGAGGAGGATTTGGGAGGCAGAGGCAGAGACCCCGGATGGGGGGAGGAGGCTGAGGGGGGACAGGATAGGGGTGAGGATACCGCAGAAGGAGTGGACACAACTGAGGCAAACGAAGTGGTCAATGGCATCGGATGGAGGCGGTCATACTTCTTCCTGGCCTCAGAATAAGAGAGCCGATCCAAAGTTTTGAGTTCTTGTATCTTCTTCTCCTTCTGATATGCGGGGCAGTCTGAGGATCTGGGCAAGTGGATGCCAGGACAATTAATGCACTGAGGTGGTGGGGTGCATGTATGTTCCTCACGAAGAGGACATCCACAGTCGCCACAAAGGGGCTCAGCCTCACACTGAGACGACATGTGCCCAAAGTGCAAACACCGAAAACAGCACATAGGAGGCAGGACGTAAGGTCGCACGTCGCACCGGTAGCACATCACCTTTACCTTCTCCGGGAGAACGTCCCCCTCAAAGGCGAGGATGAAGGCCCCGGTGTCGATGCGACGGTCTTTGGGGCCGCGCTGGACTCGCCGGACGAAATGCACGCCCCGGCGCTCCAGGTTGGCCCTGAGCTCCTCATCAGATTGCAGCAGGAGGTCCCGATGAAAAATAACCCCCTGCGTCCTATTTAGTGCCAGATGAAGGACAATGGACACTGGGATGTCCCCTAGGCGGTCGCACGCCTGGAGCGCCGCCGACTGTGTGGCGGAGGTGGTCTTTATAAGAACGGACCCCGAACGCATTTTACTAAGAGCCTAGATTTCCCCGAAGATGTCCTCAATGTGCTGAACAAAGAACATGGGCTTGGAGGTGGCGAACGTCTCCCCATCGGTTCGAGAACAGACCAAATAGCGGGGGAAGTACTTCGCCCCAAGCCGGCGGGCCTGTCCTCCCAGGGAGTGGCCAAGGGGGAAAGGGCAGGAGAACCAGAACTAGAAACAGTACCTTTCCTTTTTAAAGACTCGGCCGCAGAGCGACCTGATACGTGTTGACGTTTCATCTGCGAAACGTCCGCCCCGATACCACCAACTCCGACCAGGGACTCTCCCCACAGGCGCCACCCAGCCTCAGCAAGGGCCACCTGGCAGGATGACCGTTGCCGGGAGTCTTGATGCCCCAAGGAGACGGCCATCTACTCCTTGGCCGACATGGGGAGGGTGCAGCTCAGGTATCGGCAGTACGATCCCTGTGTTGTCAGGGAGCTACAACCTAGAGGGTACATGACGACCCCACCACAATGGGCTGGCTACCATGCTGGATTTCTGGTGCTATGGAAAGTCCATCATGATCGTAGATGCAGATGGGGACGCACTATGGGCGTAACTTGTACAACCCATCAGGCGTTTAGGCCCAATTTGAGGAATAATGGGTATGGTTACAACGCCAGTACAATACTGAGTGCCAAGGTCTTAGTGCACTGAGGACCAGTGGTACACCACCTAAGGCGTCCTTCCCCAAAAGGCTCGTACTTGTGCAGAATTTCGAAAAATGGAGGTCAAACCCCAAGGGGGACCATCACATGGAAGGCCGAAATGGTTGAAACTCCTTTTAGTCGCCTCTTACGACAGGCAAGAATACCTCGGGCCTCTTCTTACCCCAGACCCATAGGGGGAAGGCTTGGGGGGTAATCTCTGAGGAAAATGTTCCGCAGTGGCGTTTGCGTCGGTACATAACTCGCTATATATGTTAACACCAGGGACAGTCGTTAGGGCCTGGTACCCGAAAAGACGTTTGATCTTTGGCCAGACTTCGGAAGGTGAAGTGTGGAACCCAGTGGTGGAGATGTGTAACTCCCAACACTCCTTTCATTGTTTGATAAAGTAGTGAACACAGGCATGAAGCCATTTAGAGGCTATGATGTGGTCCAGTCTTATGCTGCAGTAAAGCTCACCGATGCTCCTTAATGGCTTCAGCGACTTCTGGAGATCACCGAGGGACTGCCTTATGCCTCAGGCACCCTAAATAGGGACACACAGCGTTTTCTACTGCAGGAACCATTGTGCTAATCACCTGCTCAACTATCACATCTATGTTACCGTGTGGGGGAGATTCAGCAGTGACAGCAGAGGTGAAAGTTCCCCAGTCCCACTTGTTCAAAGCCCATCTGGGCAGGCGTCCAGGTGCCTGATGCTGGGGCAGTGACAGGAAAATGGGGAAGGGTCACTACCACACAGGTCGTAATGTGCACTCCAGTGGATAGATGGGGGAAGTCCTGGGCTGCAATTTGATAAATCAATGGCTGAGTAACTACCATGAGCCACATTGAAATGTGTGGCGACCCCAGTATTTAAGAGGCACAGGTTGAATTGCGAAAGTAAAGTTTCTTTATCTCTGCCTCAGTAAGTAATCATGGTACCAGTTCACACAGAGTTATGGGAATTAAAATCTCCCATAAGTAGTAAAGGTTTACGGAGTTTATCAATCAGTGCAGCTAATACATTCAGGGGTACTGCACCATCTGGAGGAAGATATACATTGCAGACAGTTATTTCCCACGTCATTCTGACAGCCACAACTTCAAGAGGGGTTTTAAGTGGTACGTGTTCACTACTGACCATTTAGGATATAAATGCAAATTCCACCTGACTCTTGATTATAGTTGCTACAGTTCCTGTAATATCCCTTATAGCCACCCAGGTCAGGGGCCGCATTACTGGGAACCAGGTTTCCTGGACAGCAAACGAGATAGCAGGTGTAAAGTTTAACAGTTGCTGTAGCTCAGCCTGGCAGTGGAAAAAAACGCCTCACTTCCACTGCAGGCTGACATCTTGAGAATGGGAGGGTATGGAACGTTCAATGAGGGAGGTTACGCCTCAGTCACCTGCTGCCACCGATTTATTGCCTGAGCAGTCTGTACCCATTGTGTCCGATGGTCTGGCGAGATCTAGGTCCTCAGGATGCCAAAATCTCCGCCACATCCTCAGCTGCAGAGCTTTTATGTAGCAATTTCCTTGGTCTTAGGGGTTTTCTTTTTTGATTTCTCTCGCTGCTTCTTGGGTTTCTCTGGCTGGGAGGACTTCACTGGCTCAGCCTCTGGGACTCAGGATGAGCATGGAGCTCTACCACCAGCTGCTCTTGGGCTCTTCAGCCACTGGCAGGTGTCTTCTTTCCAACTAGAAGAAACCTGGGAAGGGAGCGACCCAAGAGACCCTTTCCTAGTGGGAGAAGCAAAGAAGACTTGCACTCCTCCAGTTTAGAAGTGGGGATGGATGTCCCCTATGGTTGGTGGGTGTTACTCCCAAAGTGGGAGGTGCAGGAGCAACAGGTAGGGAAATGCACCTGACCATCAAGGGGGCAGGTATAGTCTTCCAGCTCCGAGATGTGCCATGGGTTGGTGGAGCTGATGGTGCCAGAACTGTTGTTGCATCCTGTGTGTATGTCATCGTCTTATGCCACTGCAAGTGTTCAAATTTTCTCTTAGAGTCAGTGTAGGTGAGTTGGTCCAGGGTCTTCCACTCCATGATTTTCCTTTCTTTCTGGAGAATCCTGCTGTCAGGTGAGCAAGGCAAATGGTGCTCTCTGCAGTTGACACAGATGGGAGGCGGGGCACATGTATTGGGATGTGATTCGCATCTGCAATGATGCTGGAAGTACCGTGGGTAGACATATGGTCAAAGTTAAAGCACTTAAAGCACTGCAGCGGGGGAGCGATACAGGGCTTTACATCACAGTGGTAAACTATCTCCTTGACGTCCTCGGGCAATGTATCACCCTAAAAGGCCAAGATGAAGGCACTGGTGGCAACCTGATTATCCCTTGGACCCCAGTGGACACGCAAGACGAAGTGTAAACCTTTGGACCAGTCCTCCACCTCCCCAAACTTGTTCTCGAAATGCTCAACAAAAAATTGAGGCTTCATCGTCACGAAAGATTCCCCATCAGCTCTCGAACATACAAGGTACTGGGGCGAGTAAGATTCGCTACCATCCTTATGACACTCCTCCCATGGTATGGTCAGGGAAGGAACGATTTGGTGTTCATACTTCTTTGCATTGAATTCAGCTCGTGAACACTTAGAGACTGGTGGTGTTTCACCACCATCAAGAGATGATGGACTACGCTTTATCACATGTCATCTGCCCACTCCCAACAATGGCCCTCCCCACGGGCGCCACCCAGCCTCAGCAAAGGCCGCCTGGCAAGATGGCCATTGCCGAGAGTTCCAACGCCTCAGAGGGATGGGCATCTACCCCATGGCATACATGGAGAGTTAACGGCGCAGGCATCAGCAGGCCGAACCCTGTGTGGTTCAAATGGCTCGGAGCACTATGGGACTTATCTTCTAAGGTTATCAGTCCCCTAGAACTTAGAACTACTTAAACCTAACTAACCTAAGGATATCACACACATCCATGCCCGAGGCAGGATTCGAACCTGTGACCATAGCAGTCCCAGGGTTCCGGACTGAGTGCCTAGAACCGCGAGACCACTGCAGCCGGCAAACCCTGTGTGGTCAGGGTGCTAAACCAACAGGGTACATGGTGGCCTCACCACAACAGACTGGCTACTGTGGTGGATATCAGGTGCAACCAAGCAAAGAAGTCTATTAGCATCGTCAATGGAGAAAACATACTGCACAGATTATGGAAAAATACCTACCCAGGTGGGTGACCTCACCGAACAATTGGAGAATGAACAGATGTGCCGATCTACATCAATGAACGATGCGAGGTGTCTCAGGACATTGACACTATGCACCATGTAAGGCGTCTTTCCCAAATTGGCTCGCTCTTCGGGAAAGTTTTCAAAAATGGAGGTCAAACCCTACAGGGAATCGTCAAATATAGGGTGAAACGTAAGAGGCAACTAAAAGGAGTCTCACGACAGGCAGGAATACCTCGGGCCTATTCTAATCCCCGGACCCGCAGGGGTCTCCGGTTGCCTTGCGGCTTTGGTTTTTATGCTTGGTGTGGCAACTACGGCGAAAGACGTGTAAATATGGCGCGAACGGAAACACTGGGCTGCACTGTGAGTCGTTCTGTTAAGGCGAGGTCGGTTGGGTTGTTTTCGGGGAGCAGACCACACAGCGAGGTCATCGGTCTCAACGGATTAGGAAAGGAAGTCGGCCGGGCCCTTTCGAAGAAACAATCCCGGCATTTACCTGGAGCGATTTAGGGAAATCACGGAAAACCTAAATCAGGATGGCCGGACACGGGATTGAACCGTCGTCCTCCCGAATGCGAGTCCAGTGTGCTAGCCACTGCACCACCTCACTCTGTGTTAAGGTGAGACCTAGGTCCTCACGTACTGTTGTGTCGGTCGACCAACGAACCAGTTTCGTAACCGACTGCAGTACGCGATCACAGTGCCCCGTGTTGTGATTTGTTGATAAGTGTGTACGCGATTCCTGTTGGTTTTACACAGGAACAGAAATGGGAGTCTGTCTTGGCTGTCTGAAGAGTAACAAGGCCAGACAAGCCAAGATAAATGCTGGCAAAGAAGTGGCTAACAGAAGGAAAGTAGTTGACTTACTTTGTTACTTAGACGGTAGCTTATGATTTTCGTAATATCTGAGAACTGCTGAATATCAAACCGTTCTTAACGAAAAATAAATACATCGTAGGTTGTAAGCTGCGATGAGAAGCGTCTCGCTACATTACGATTTCTAGCCACTGGGAGGATTTAACCGGACTTCAAATTCAGTGCTGTTGTATGCACACAATTATTGACTAAATGATTCATTTCTCTGCAAAGCGATTTACACTTGACCGAGGAAATACAGCACGGTTAAGCAAAATAAAAGACGTTGACAAACGTTGTAATTCCAATGGCGAAACGTGACATTTTTGGTAGATTAGGTTGAGAATCACTAATTCGAACGCATCTGAACTATTCTTAAACACTAAAAATAAGTCATTTCCATTAAGACAAACTACAAATTTTTTTATAAATAAACGCAAGAAATATTGAACACGTACACATTCATCAAGATGTAATACTTAGGAATGCAGAGTTTAACCTTTTTATAAAGTTGTTCTGTCATCCAGCCCTTTTTCCTGGGCTTAAACCGGTGACGAGAGATATGAAATCCTGCCGAATTTATTTCCAAGTTCCCTTCTCTACAGCCAACACAGTCAAGCTGGACAATGTCACTTGCCAATGTGTTGTGAACGTATGCTTTAACGCGTTTCAGCGTTCACGCTTATTTATTTATTTCTTCAAGACACGGTGGTTCGTGGAATTGTAAGAACCAACGACAGTCATTTCACTCATCCAGAGAACGCTTTCTTTAATTAATTGTTTATAATGGATTGAAGGAGGTCCTGAAGCTCCAGACGTTTATCCTAACTGCTGTACAGAAACTGTTGTCTTCAGTTTTTCATTGTCAAAGGATATATTTTAAGTAGTTTTTTACATTACGTATAGGGAAATTGTTTCACGGTTGTCCTGTAATCTAGTTTCCGTGTTTACTACTACTGTGTCAATTACCTCTAATACTAGCCTTCTTCATTTCTGAATACATACTCCTGCAGAATTTATAAGTTTCTAACCTTCCACTTCGCGTTTTACACAGTCTCACTAGGCTTAATGCAGTTTTCTGTTTCAGTCATACAGCTTCGTAAGTCCAAAGTTTTACCTTGCAGGATGTCGAACAAGATACTTGTATGCTGGAAAATCTATTTCTACAGCTGCAGTAGAAAAAGGCGAATCTGGTGATCAGAAGACAACTTTTGCCATGCTGAAAAGCAGATAGTCGTAATGCATCTACTATACTTCTGTTTCGGTAGCCTTCTCGTGTTTCATAGTTCGTGCTGCTTCTGAAAGAGCATGGGCAATTCTTATTTAACAGATGCTGTGGCATGTCAAATTGAATCTTGGTACTTTTTAGCATTCGAAATAAAATTTTGAAGCCCCTTCGCCTAGTCCCCACTTATTCCATTAACTGTCAATCATTCCAAACATCACACAGTACGAACGAAACAAGTAGTTCCTTACAACGCTGCCACCTAACCATCGTTTTGAATTTTACTATTGTGTGGAATCTTCTTACAAATTTTCCCTAAAATTTAAGAGAAACTGCTTCAGATTTCGTTTTTACACTCATCCAGAGATACAAGTAAAGAATGCATGGTTTTCAACTAAAAACTTTTGCGCGTCTTGTGATGAAAAACGCGTCCATGAGAGTTTGACGTAGACGGCAATAGCATGCTTTGCAACAATGATTTAAATATTACACGTCTTACCGTTTTTCTTTCGACAACCGTGTCAAGACATTGTTGTTGACACCTGACAGGACACACCGAAACATACTTCACTAGTCGGTTTATCACCACCACTGCTTACCGCTTAATTCATGTTAGAGGTTTCACTGCAAGCATGCCTATGTTGATTTGAGAAACTACGAACACTCTGCAGTACTACTATCGTATGGGATATGTAAGGCTACTAAATTTTAATCTGAGGAACAATGAAAACACGAGCTGCGTCTGTCACGAGCTGTCATCTTGCAGCAACATCCAATGATGAATTCACATTTTAGACTAATTATAAATGTGTTTGTTGGAATTGTAATACATTTATATCGGATATCGAGTATGTTCGAGAAATATCGATTGTGGTGACAGATGTTTGTGTATATATGTGTGTGTGTTGAGGCGCATTAGTCAGTCTTCGTGCGCCTATTTTAATAAAGTCAACATGTGTATATTTTAAATAAAGTGTTTTAAAAGTAAAAGTGAGAACTTGATTTGAAACATGGTAGCAGAGCGTGGTTCTTGAAAAGAAAAGTAGAAGTTAAATATTATATTGTGGCCGTCGCGTGTTATTCAGAAAGTTCGACATGGCTGATATAACTATTCCTGTATTTGATGGCGAAGACTATGGGAACTGGAAGCAGCGGATAATCATGTACCTAAAAATGAAGAAATGCTATACAGTGACTACGAGGGCAAAAGTGAGTTCAGACAACGAAACGTGGGATGAAGAGGACTTGAAGGCTATCAACTATATTTATGGTGCAATCACAAATAAGCAACTAGAATTCGTGAGTGACAGAGAAAGTGCTTTCGAGATCATGAAGAAATTTGATGAATTATATTCGAAAGAGTCTACAGCCCTTCAAATATTATGCAGAAACAAGTTGGACAAATTGAGGTTAAGTGATTACAGTGATACGGGGACATTTTTCAGTGCATTTGAAAAAACTGTAAATGAGCTGAAATCTGCAGGCGCCAAAGTAACGGAAAAGGAGAAGTTAAATTATATGCTGCGAACGTTACCAGAGTCAATGAGCTATATTGGGGACTTAGTGGACGTCTTGAAGGAAGAGGACCAGACAGTTGAATACGTTAAAAGTAAGATTCAATTATTGAATGCAAAAACTGGAAATGAAGAGGTAAAATCAAATGCATTTCACACAGAAAGAAAATTGAATTCAAGAAATCAGGAGCAAGTATGTTATCGATGCAGCAAAGCAGGTCACTTCAAACGTGATTGTACCCAGGGAAGAACAAGTAACAGAGGCACATGGCATCGTGGAGTACATTTTCAAAGCAGCGACAGAGGTAATGGAAATATGCAGCGTGGAGGCTATAGCAATGTACAGCGTGGATATTACGGCAACATGCAGCGTGGAGGTTATGGCAGCAGGCAACGTGGTCGAGGAGAGCAGCATGGTTTTAGCAGCGGTCGGCATCACAGCAAGCAAGGTTACCATCAGAGTGATCATGGTATGAGTAGTTTTATAACAGAGGTTAATTCTATGATAGGTCAAAATAGAACAGTAGAGTCAAGTAATAACAATCAAATTCAAATCAATTGGTTATTAGACAGTGGCTGTACTGATCATGTTATTAATAATGAGGAATATTTTTCTAAGAGTATAACTTTAAAACAACCTATAAATGTAAAAATTGCTGATGGAAAAATTTTGCAAGCTACTAAAGTTGGTAATGTAATTAGTAATTTTCCTGTCTATGATCAAATGGTTCCAATTAATATGCGAAATGTTTTCTTTGTAAAAGACATAGACAAAAACTTGATCAGTTATGCTAAAATTACAGATAATCACAAAATTGTATCGGTAGGGAATAATGCAAAAATTTTTGATAAAGCTAATGGATTGATTGCGATTGCATGGAAAGAGGGTCGGTTGTATAAAATAAGTAGTACTATTAATAAAGGAGAAGTTAATGTTAATGTTATGAGTAAAGACAATAATATGACAGCAAAGGAAAAATGGCACCGCATTTTGGGACATGTTAATTTCAATTATCTAAATACTTTATGTAAACATCAATTGTTAGATGGGGTTCCTTCAGAACTAGAATCAGAATTTATGAAATGTAAAATCTGTATCGAAAACAAAATGCATAATGTTCCTTTTAAAAATAATAGAACCAAAGCAAAAGAAATCTTAGAAATTGTTCACACAGATCTAAATGGGCCTCACTCAACTACTGGAATGCATGGGGAAAGATATTTTCTTTCTTTCATTGATGATTACAGTAAGGCAGCTCGTGTTTACACCATAAAATCTAAAGATCAAGTATACAAATGTTTTGTAGAGTATATTAATGAAGTTGAGAATCTCACTGGGAAAACTGTTAAAAAGATAAGATGTGACAATGGGAAGGAATATTTAAATGAAAATGTCTATGAATTTGTGAGACAAAAAGGAATTGTATTGAATGCTTGTCCACCTTATGTGCATGAGCTTAATGGTACTGCTGAAAGGTATAACAGATCCATCATGGACATGTCACGGTGTCTGCTAGCCGAAGCGCGAGTAGACAAGAGATTTTGGCCTGAAGTGGTTTGTGCAGCAGCATACCTCAAAAACAGAACTTTAGCTAACACCATTGAAAAGAAAACTCCTTATGAGATATTACTGGGAAAAAAACCTAATGTTAATCATTTGAAGTTGTATGGGAGTAGAGTTTTTGTAAGAGTACCTGAGCAACTGAGAAAGTCGAAATGGGATAGGAAAGCCGATTTGGGGGTTTTAATGGGTTATTGTGAAGTAGGCTACAGAGTGCTAATAAATAATAAGATAGTTGTTGCTAGACATGTGGACATTGTTGAAAGTGGTGTTAAATGTATTGGGTTTAAAGATTATGATTCAGTAAGTGAATATTCTAGTGATTCTGAACACGAAAGTATAGAAAATGAAACTGAACTAATAGAAAAACAGAAGGAAATTGAGAAAAATGAAAAGCTTTCTGATAATCATGAATCAGAGAAAGTACTTGAGTTGAGGAGATCATCTAGAGAAAGAAAACCAAAAATATTAAATGATTATGTTTACAGCAATTTTATTTATGTAAACTTTTGCAGTGCAAATAGTCCGGAAAGCTTTGAGGAGGCGATTAACAGTGCCAAATCAAATTATTGGGAAAAAGCGATGAATAAGGAAATTGATTGTTTGAACAAAAACAAAACATGGGAATTAGTAGATAAACCAGTTGATAAAGAAGCCATTGATGTAAAGTGGGTTTTCACAAAGAAATCAGAGGGTGTTTACAAAGCAAGATTAGTTGTCAGGGGGTTTCAACAAAAAGAAATCGTTGAGGATATTTATTCTCCAGTAACCAATATGCAAACATTAAAGATTTTGTTGTCATACTGTTGTCAAGAAGGTTTGGTTATAGAACAAATGGACGTAGAGACTGCGTTTCTAAATTGTAAAGTTTTATCTGAAGTTTATGTAAAGCAGCCAAGAGGATATGATGATGGTACGGGTAGAGTCTGTAAATTGTATAAAGCATTGTATGGTTTGCGAGAAAGCTCACGAGCTTGGTACAATTGTCTTGACGAGTTTTTAAGAAGTTTAGGTTTTAAAAGGAGTAAATATGATTATTGTCTTTATGTATTGAGAGATGGAGATGTCTTGATTTATTTGATTATTTTTGTCGACGATTTGCTCATTTGCTGTGTGAGAAAAGAAAAAATTGTTAAGATTAAGAACTTATTGTCAAAGCGATTTAATATGAAAGATTTAGGTGAGGTAAAAAGATATCTTGGCATCGATATTAATTATGATTATGAAACAAGAGTTATGAGTTTGAGTCAAGAAAAATACATTGATTCGTTAGCTGCGAAATATAAAATTGAAGATTCGATCTTGTACAAAACTCCAATGGAAGTAAATTTAAAGTTAGAACCAGCGTATGAAGATTGTAATGACGTTAGATATAGAAACTTGATAGGTGCACTCTTGTACATAAGTTCGGGTACTAGACCAGATATTAGCTATAGTGTGAATTACTTGAGCAGATTCCAAAGTTGTTACAGTAGTACTCATTTTAAATATGCTTTGAGAATTTTGAAATATTTATATTTAACTAAAGATTTGAAATTAAACTATTGTAGGAATGAAGGTGCTGAGATATTAGATTGTTTTGTGGATTCAGATTGGGCAGGTGATAGTGTGGATAGAAAGTCAACTTCTGGTTATGTAATTAGATTATTTAGTAATGTTGTATTTTGGAAGTCAAGAAAACAAGCGAGTGTCACAAAGGCTTCAACTTTTGCAGAATATGTAGCATTGTCTGAAGCTGTTAGCGAGGTGAAACTTGTACATGATATTTTAGACATTTTTAATGTTAAATTTGAAAAACCTATTGTCATATATGAAGATAATTCAGGAGCATTAAATATAGCGAAGTTTGGTAATTTCACAAAGAATTCAAAATATATAGAAGTACATTACCATTTTGTGCATGAGTATTATTTACAGGGACTCATTGATATTGTTAAAGTAGATTCGAATGAAAATGTTGCAGATATATTCACAAAGTCGTTATGTAAAGAAAAATTCATTAAAATTAGGAATATGTTAAACATCGCGATATAAATGTAAGGAGGCGTGTTGGAATTGTAATACATTTATATCGGATATCGAGTATGTTCGAGAAATATCGATTGTGGTGACAGATGTTTGTGTATATATGTGTGTGTGTTGAGGCGCATTAGTCAGTCTTCGTGCGCCTATTTTAATAAAGTCAACATGTGTATATTTTAAATAAAGTGTTTTAAAAGTAAAAGTGAGAACTTGATTTGAAACAGTGTTTTTGTTCTTTGTGTTTCGCATTATTCTATACTTGCTGCTGGCGTGCAAGACGCTGCTAAGTCCAGTATTAGACCATCGTATTTCTTTGACAAAGGAATATCAAATATTCGTCGAAGATCTTGGACGTGGCGCTAAAAAGTGGATTACACTGTCATATTTTTCGTCAAATTTCAAGATGGCAGACGGTAACTTACGCGCTGCAGCTGCTAGTACCGCAATTGCATTGTGTGTGTATTTGGAAGAAAAGCGGTAGAGAAAGAGTAAACACTTGAATGAAGCCCTAGGTTTTACTTCTAGATAGTGAAAACATTCAGCAAAATTGGTTACGACAGCTGCAAGTGTATGAAGTCAAGTCTTAACATATAAAATTCTTACAAATGGATGAGAGTAAGTATTTCCTCAGTGAAGTGGCTTCTCATGTTTCAAAAGAGAATACTCTTAGAAATGCTATACGTCCAGAAGACAAAATGTGTCACTTTGATTTCCTGATACACGCGAGCACACTAATATCACATTGCAACAATCAAAATAATTCCAGAATCGAGTGAAACGATTTATAAAGCAACGAAGGGGAATATGTGAAGGTAAAAACGTTTAGTACACTTTATGGACTATGAGAACAATTTCCAATTTTGAATAGTTTAATTACTGGAATTAGTGTACCCACAACTACAAAATTAATAATAGTACGAAAGATTAAGCGCTTTTTAACTTGTCGCATCCAGAAATCAAAAATGGACGAAGTAGAAAGGAAAGATAAACAAGAATTTTTGAGTGACCACATCCTCTATTCCGGCTTGCTGCATGTATGTTTCCAGATGCAGAGTTGGACGGCTGTAGCTGTGTTTGTGGACATGAAGTCGCCTGCAGCGTATTCCACCTCCCATCAACACAATCGATAGCATCTACTATGGCACTATGGCTCTTTGTCTCCTTCCCCCCCCCCCCCCCCCCACTACTACAGCCGAAGCTAGTTTGTTTAAAAAGTCTCAGAAACTGACTTCGAAGCAATGTTTAGAAACACTAAAGAGACGTCAAATAGCTGTGGCGACGCCAGCGACGAAGCAATTACATTTAACATTTCAGTGAACAGAATATGAACGACTTCTATGACCAAATCTACGGGGAGGCCCTAGATTTGATCATATTTGACGACACGCGTGTTTTGACAAAGTTCTTTATTACACCATCAAATTTCTTTCACATATTTTTGACAAAGATAAATGATAGTGTATTCCCGGTCCAAGTAGTGCTCTGTTAGAGAACTCGAAAAAGACGTTACACAGGCGTGTATCCATCTGCTCGCGAGAAGCAGAAAAATATGACGTCAGCTTTTAAAAACCGTATCCACGCTGCAGAAGCTCCAGTCCATCACGGAAAAGAAACTGGCTTATTGCGCATGTTTATAAGAAGCACAGAATTTCGAGCTGCTATTGGTTATACTGCTGCGAGTGATGCATTCTACTTGTGGGTGTATATACGAAGTTCAAACGTAAAATATTTGAAAACATTTAAATTCAGTATCGGAGAATTATTTTGATTTTTTTTTTTTTTTTTTGGTAGGCTCGGCCTCAACCTTCATGGACGCTTCGCCACCATTGAATTCATGTACGCAGCCAAGTTTAAGACTCATTTGGAAAACACTACACAGCGGTGCAGCAAATCTAATAAATAGAACATACATAAGAAACGAAGAATCTGAAATAAAAGACAAAAACAGAAACACGGAAGGTCGGCCGACTTGCTCTGTTCTGGACGAAGTCAATATTGATTCGTTGAAAACTGAGGAAAGAGCTTAATTTATTGCATCTATATTGATACACTCCTCGACGTGTCCCACAAACATGTGCAGATCTCTCCAGAAACACTGACTGAAGACAAATGTCTAGCAGGCGGTTGGCACAGCCGCCCAATATCCCGACAAGAAAAGTTTGTCGGTCGAGACGCCTACACACGTTCTATACGTCGACTTGTCGGCGCGCGTGCAGCGGTCTTACCACAACCTTTGGCATTTACTCACATCCATTAGCTACGCCAATTCACCTTTCAACCTAATTTAAACCTGCAGCCCTACTGCAGACCGATCTGTCACACAACCAAGATTCCAGGGGCCGAGGCAGGGGGGGGGGGGGGGGGGGGGGGGAAGGGGTTGCAAAATCTCTCTGCACTTCATACGTGGTCACAATTTCAAATGACTCTCAGTAACCACGAATCCCACCCATAGTGCCGACGACAAAAATAGCAGTTCGTCGCGAGCGGAAATGTGAATTTAGTCCTTGCAACAGGTGCGGTGGCTCTCCGAAGGCAGAATTAATCACTGTTACAGGTACCTCCGATCCCTCGTGCTGATAGTTGACACCCCCATAAACGACCAAACTTTGACGAATCCGAAACCAGTAAAGGGCAAGTTTAAGAAACACGAACAGGTACGAGTTTATCACTTGTCTCTCTTTGAAGCATACCCTGCCCGTATTTTGACAGAGGCCACTAATGCAGATAAAGAAGCTGTGGCTTCGATTTCGACGCCGTCTACAAATGACAAAAAGACGCTGGTTCAGGGAATGGCTTACAATGCGAGTGATTTACCTACGAAACTCCTCGAAAGGAAATGTTTCTCTCCAAGTCTGATTACATGAACTTTATTCCAATTGTCAATGAAACATGTAACTATTAATGTTACTTCGCTCTCAGTGGAACAGGGATGCGAAGATTTATGCTCATTTCGTCCTTTTATGACAGTTGCTTAAACTTTGGAATATGCAGCCCACGTCGCGCGTTGAAGAACCCGTGAACTTTTATTACTTTTTATTTCGTTGCGCTTCCGTCTCTACTATGGGTACGATATATATTCCCATCTTAACCCATTCCTAAAAGATACAGCACTGACACTTTGGTAATTGACAGTGCTACTTCGTTTCTACCCTTGATTGTAGTTTCCATACTTGTGGAGACTCACGATACAGTGAGATGAATTCTAATGAAACTATTTCACTTGAGATATGTGGCGAAACTTGAACATCCGGCATCTTGTCTAGCTTTTCGTCAAAAAATTCTCAAAACACGATATATGCTTAAAGACCGTAAAAATACACTTTACGTCTATTAGATATCGTAAAGTCTGACATCCGTTGCTACCGCACGGGGGGGGCAGCGTCTTCACGCTACTGTAGTCTAACCACTATCCCGTCACAAACTGACACGCGATAGCTATTGGTGAAAGCTGTAACAGTCAACATGTACATGGTTAGCTACTTCCAGCTATGGAACACCCTTTGCGCCCGACTTCCAACACTTGCCAGTTGTGGTCGATCTTTCCCGTGAGCAAATTCTACGAAATTTGACTACAGAGCTGAACTACGAAGCTAAGTCTCCCTAGGCAGTTACTACACAAACCGCCAGAAATCTCGAATTAACATTTGTTCTAACCATTTTCATTTAGGTACTCCGAGTACGCTGAAGCAACTGACTTTTCATCTTTTTCCAACTAAGTGAGAACACTTTAAGCAATTAAAGTGGCCCAAAGTTCGTTACACAGCATGTACTGACATCCCGGATTAGCTTTTTCGTAGCGCGCCTATTAAAAAGTCAGTACTCTTTAACAGCACTATGCGGGGTATCACCAAAGAGTGTTTCGTACTTACCAGCTCAGCCGTCAGGCAGTCGACAGCGGCGAGATACGAACCCAGGGCGCTGCCCGCACAACACGTACAGCCGCCTCCGTAGCTGTCGCCCTCGCCTCCATTTCGTTGTCACCTACGCGCAAGTCGCCGGATCGCGGTCGAATGAAATGATTCGCAGACGGCGGCCCAACACCGGAAATGGAACTCCCGTCCAAAATACGCACTTTTGACCGTAAACTGTGGTACTGCCGCTTTCACTCCCAACTGAAACTAAAGCCTCACGCCACAAGCCCGAAGTGAGGCACTCAGTGCTACGAGAGTTAATGGGGTAGCACCGTGTGACAGATACCGCGTGTATCGACTCCGTACCAGCAATCGACACGGATCACTTCTCGATATCAGACAGACTCGCAACATACATGTCGGTAGGGAACTCTCAGGGCAGACTTTCCAGTCATAATTGTATATTTTAATATGTACATTTTAATATGAAGAGTCTTAGTTTCTGGCACTGTGCAGCTTATTAAGTTATGAATGAGGTGTTAGGTGTAGCAATTCCCTGGGCTATGGAAAACAGTTTCAGTTAACCTGTGAAGGCAATTTCATCAATGCGATATTCCACTTAAGCAGGGAAGATGGCAGACTAGCGTCCACTGTAACGTTTCTCTTCTTATGGGTAGTTAAAAGTGAAAGAAATATTCAAATCAATAAAAAAAATATTCTGCGAATTATTATTAGGTTGCCACGGAAGGACACGTTACGAATACGATGCCACGGTGTGGTTAGTATCCATACGCACATCTACATACATCTAAATAATCCTTTTAGTATACTGGACAATTACTATATTTTAACTTTCAGGCCAACGCTGTTACATTCTTTCGATGTATGAGACCCCAGTTGTTATTGAACACTGTCGACAAGCACTGTCTGAAGGTTCGTTGACTGTAAAACACTACTGTGAATTATCGACCGGTCTTTATAAAAACGGATCTCCAGGTCCGACCTGTGGAGAACAACATACTTAACAGGCACAACGCGATAAGCAGTCGTTCATTTTGCTTTCAAATAACGTGACCGCCATTTCGTGATACATCTACCTCAAAAACATAAAATCATTAAAGAAATTTAATGTGGTAATATGAAAAGCTTCACTACAATAACTGCAGACGCCGATATTTATCAATAATAATCTTATTATTCCATAAACAATATGTAGCATAGTGATTTCGGCAACCTACCTCTTAGTACATCGAATGTCAAAACAGAAGTGAATCATAACAAGACAAAGTCTTCGTTTCTTTACAAAGCCACCTGGTTTTTACGAAAAATTAATTTATTTTTTCCTACAGAGGTTTCCTTTAACGTTTCATACATATAGGCTCTGAGTTTTTCATTAACATCCGTTACTTAATCATTGACATTATATACAGGGTGTTACAAAAAGGTACGGCCAAACTTTCAGGAAACATTCCTCACTCACAAAGAAAGAAAATATGTTATGTGAACATGTGTCCAGAAACGCTTACGTTCCATGTTAGAGGTCATTTTCTTACTTCTCTTCAAATCACATTAATCATGGAATGGAAACACACAGCAACAGAACCTACCAGCGTGACTTCAAATACTTTGTTACAGGAAATGTTCAAAATGTCCTCCGTTAGCGAGGATACATGCATCCACCCTCCGTCAAATGGAATCCGTGATGCGCTGATGCAGCCCTGGAGAATGGCGTATTGTATTACAGCCGTCCACAATACGAGCACCAAGAGTCTCTACATTTGGTACCGGGGTTGCGTAGACAAGAGCTTTCAAATGCCCCCGTAAATGAAAGTCAAGAGGGTTGAGGTCAGGAGAGCGTGGAGGCCACGGAATTGGTCCGCCTCTACCAATCCATCGGTCACCCAGTCTGTTGTTGAGAAGAGTACGAACACTTCGAATGAAATGTGCAGGAGCTCCATCGTGCATGAACCACATGTTGTGTCGTACTTGGAAAGGCACATGTTCTAGCAGCACAGGTAAAGTATCCCGTATGAAATCATGATAACGTGCTCCATTGAGCGTAGGTGGAAGAACATGGGGCCCAATCAAGACATCACCAACAATGCCTGCCCAAACGTTCACAGAAAATCCGTGTTGATGACGTGATTGCACCGAAGTCAACATTACCTTCCTTCAATTGGGCCAACTGGCGGTGAATCGAGGAAGTACAGTACATACTGACGAAACTAAAATGATCTCTAACATGGAAATTAAGCGTTTCCGGACACCTGTCCACATAACATTTTTTCTTTGTTTGTGTGTGAGGAATGTTTCCTGAAAGTTTGGCCGTACCTTTTTGTAACACCCTGTATAGTACTTGCGATACAAGAGTTTTTAAGATTTTGAAGTTTCCTTCTATAAGATACCCTTCAGTGACCTTCTGAATTCTGGAAGCTACCGTATAACAGAATCTCACTTCTAGCATTAGGCTGAAATCGGGGTGGCTACTTGACTAGATTACGCACAGGTTCCTTCGTTCACACATACGGACAAGTTAACAAAAACTGACTATTGAGCGCAAAACGTTTGTGCATTTAGTGATTCGTTCCAGAAGTGTGGAAATATTTTGTCCTTGGTCCGGACTGATAGTTTGGTTTGCTCACCAATTTGGACTCGTGTTGAGAAAACCGGTCTTAAAAACACCTATCTTTAAACTTTTTTACTTTCAATGTTTTTGATTCATGACTTTCAGTAGCTGGTACATTTTGGAGCTGAAAAGCGCCGTGGAATAAGTGCTCGCTTTGTAAAAAGACAAAGAATAATTTTAGTATTTTTAGTTGCAGGATAAGAAGAATTAACTTTTGAATAGGTTTTCTTGATGTATATTGTTCTACCGCGGTACGGGAGAGTTTTAACACCAGCCTCATGAATTGTATGTTGTTAAGTGCTGATGCCCATTATTAAGCATTTCTTAAATGTAAAATTATAATAAATAAACAGCTGTATGTTACAATAAAAACCACCTTCAAAGACGTAATATTAAGAGCTAGAACATATTGCTGCATTCATAAATACTCGCTGTAACAACAGGAAGAGCACTAAAGATGTTTCTTCACAGGGAATTTTACACGTTCGCTGTTTTAACTTGTGTGCACATGTGCCTTTTTCTGACGAAGGTTGTTGGCCTGACGAACAGGGAAACGACGTCGTGACGCATTTCTGGAAACTTTCAAGATATTGTAGAAATTATCTTTTGCATCACTCCGTCCCATGTCGCCCATGAAAACTGCAAAATATCACTTCAAACATGATTATTTTATTGAACCAGTCAACTGAAGGGGAAGTGAGCCCATCCCTGGAGATTACGGAGGTGCTGTCATCGCGAGTGATGTAATCTGAATCAGGAAGAAGTTTCTCAGAGACTGGACCCAAGAAACTGTCAATGTAACATCGAATCTGGCCTCGTGTGCAAAACGGTCTAATTTGTTGTTTTATTGAAGGAAAAAACTGAGATGAGTAGTAAAAGATATCCTCTAAATTCCCGTTACACGTTAAATCACTCACATCTAAAGACTATAAACTCAAGTAAATACTTAGGGATTACAATTACGAATAAATTTAATTGGAACGATCAGATAGATCATGTTGTGGGAGAGAAAGCAAGATAAAAACTGCTATTTGTTGACAAAAGACTTAGCAAATGCAACAGATCTATTAAAGAGACTGCTTGCACTGCGCCTATACGCCCTCTTCTTGAGTACTGCCGTGCAGCCCGGGATCCGCATCAGATCGGATTAACGGAGGACCTCGAGAAAGTTCAAAGAAAGGCAGCTTGTTTTGCATTTCCGCGAAACAGGGGCGAGAGTTCCACGGGTATATGATATGCGAATTGGGAAGAATACCATTAAAACAAAGCCTTTTTTTCCGTTGGCGCAGGATCTTCTCATGAAATTTTCGTCAGTAAGTTTCTTCTTCGAATTGGAAACTATTTTATTGGCGTCCATCTACGTAGGAAGAAATGAGCAGCGTAATAAAATGGGAGAAATTGGAGTTCATATAGAAATATTTAAGTGCTCGCTTTTCCCTCGCGCTGTTTGTGAGTGGAATAATGCAATAATATTTTATACTTTCGTGAAATTTTCAAAAAAGAAAATCTGCAATAGTAATAATACTGAATTTGCAATGTATAAAATATAAGGTGACATAATATACGACCTGCTATTAACAAAGGCAACACGCCTTTACTTGATGAATAAATAAATAATAAATAAATGCCCTTACTCTCGTAACGTCATGACCGACACGAAAATCACCTGCATGGCGTTACATGACAAGTGTACAAGTGTACGCCTATGCCACTTCGTACCAGGATACAGCTTGTCCCTCATTAACGTTCTGAAAAGTGAAAAGGTTCAGGGTGACAAGCTAATTTGTGCATAGCCCGACTTACGACTGGGTGAAGAAACCGAGCAGGTGCATTTATTTTAAGTGCCCGTCAATCACAAGTACCATAATGCACGTCTTCTAATTTTTACTCTTGCGAGTTGCTGCGATACTATGGCCGCTAGATTCCATTCCTCCACTCCTAGCTCCCAAACTTAATCTGCAAGAAGGTTAGTTAGTTGGAAATTGCAAGGGTCATTTTGTACGACAAATCGTAACGATTTTGAACGAGTCATTTTTCATTCACGTCGCTGACTGATTTCTAAACGGGACGTAGCTACATGATGAACATTTATAGCTATGTTTCCGTACCTCAATCTGCAAAAACTGAACGCTTAGAGGATCGCTTAGCTGTCCATCTGCGTCTCTCTGTCTGTCTATCATTCCGACTCTTAACAACCCTTTTTCTCATGAATCAATAGATGAATCAAGTTCAAATTTCTGTCACGTATCAAGGTCTATAATCCCTTGGCAGTGTACAAATTTTAAGCTTCTAAGTCCAATTCAATCAAATGATACCGCTACTTATCTCACACATTTTTCAACCTGTACAACCTCGGTGTCGGGTTAGCGTCTACGGTTGGTAATCAAAACATGCTAGATACCGGGTTCGAAGCCATCCACACCTTAAACTTTGAACAACAGTCATCGGCAATGGCGCCCGAAGACTTCCAGCATAAGAAGACGTCCTCATTTTGGCAATGATCTTGTCAGAGAGGGTGGAGGAGCGGACAGAGTTTATGGGCATTCTCTTGGGCTCAGTGTGAGAAACTGACCTTGTATGCGGATGGCAGAGGCAATGGAAACCACTGCATTAAGATACGTAACGTGTATCCACAGGACACGTGGCCTGTAATTGCTAAGTGTCATGATGATCTCTCCACTGGTAAAAGGTCCCGGACTATTCCCCTATTCAGACCTGCGGTGGGGCACTGCCGAGGGGAATGTGACCATGAGAAAAAATTAAGTAACCGACGGAAAGATAACGTTCTACGCGTCGGGGCGTGGGATGTCACGAGTTTTGGACGTGGTAGGGAAGTAAGAAAATCTGAAAAGCTAGATGGTAAGGCTGGGTCTAGGTACAGACTGCGCCAGTGAAGTGAAATGGAGAGAAGACAAGAATTTCTGGTCAGATGAATATAAATATCGACAGCATGAGAAGACGGTATAACTGAGTAGGATGCATTACGAATAGGAAGGTAGGGCAGAGAGAGAGAGAGAGTTACTGTGAGCTCAGCGACAATCTACCTTTAGCAGCGGAGCAGCTGGGACGTGTTTACGTCGCGGTTGCAAACCGCTCCAGGAAGCGGCGACGTTTACGCCAGTGGTACTCGCGTGTGTTACTTGTTTGAACAATACAATTGGTAGGTAAGTTTGGAAAAATCACGGTAAAGTTTACGTTCTCTAATGAATACGCAAGACCGTAAGCATTTGAAATAGAACTTTTCTCGAGAGATGAGGTGCATATTAATTACACAGAACTCATTGGAATTTATGTATTAATCGTGTGCAGCTCTGTTTATGTAAAAATGGTGGACGACACAGCGTGTCCAACGATTAGAGAAGCCGCCAAAGGAGGATTCCAGTTTCGAGACCGTCGATGGTCATATTAATGTTCTTTTAGTTGCTAGTGTGGAACCTGGCGCGCACAGTATTCGAATGTTCGAAGTGCCTTTCGAAGTACCTGAATCACTGATTACAGACATATGGCAGAGAATCTAGTCATACAGCCGAACGTTGGGCAAGTTTTTGCACGTATCCAGTGCTCAACAATGTTCAACAGGTGCGAATCATCTTTACAGAGCATGTGCCCTCCTAATGAAATATAGGCGTTTGTAGGTTATCTACAATGGCCAACCCCCGACGTGCTCTGGACGTGGTGGGGAAGGACATCTTCGATCTGAGTGCACAAAGAGGAGTCTCGAGCAGCTATCCAGCGGAAGCCTACCGACGCCCGCCGAGCCGCCTCACTACCGCTGACACTACGACTGCGCCCCGCGACGAGGTCAGCCGAGCTCGGGTCAACGCCGCAGGCGACTGAGGGGCGCTCAGGGCACAGTGTTGCCGAGGTGGTTCCTACTGCACTCCGGCCCCAGACGCTGCCGCTGACAGACCGCGAGGACGGCCACACGACGAAACACGCGGAAACTGAAGTGGAGGGGTCGACGGACGCTGTGGCAACGGTGATGCGAGAGGAGCTGCAGGATTCGAACGCGCCGGAGCGTCGTAAGAAGCACCGCCTCCACTCTGGAGGTTCGGCCCCTCCTCGTACTGAGACACCAGATAACTCTGCTGGTCCGTGTCAGACAGGTCCTCATCACCAGACACCGGACTTCGCATTTGGGCAGTGAAAAGGTGCCGTCTCGTTCCGACGAGGCGTCCTCTCGGGTGTCCGTCGATTCTCCGGCAGCGCAGGACGGTGCTGCGGAAAGTGCACGGACGCCGCATACCGGTAGAGCCCCCACGGTAGTGGAAACTGACTGGGCTGAGCTGGACGACGACGTCACCGACGTGGCTGCTCCCCCTGGTGGACACTCGCATTCCTCTTCCACCACTGAGCGCAACTGACGGCCCGGGAAGACGTCGGAGGGGCTGTCTTCTGAGTACCTGTAGTGAGATGACGGGCTTTGGAACTTCCCCTGTCGGGTATTGTGCAAGGGTGACAGATGCTCGGACCCAGGCACACCAATTAGCGACAGATAACGTTAATACTATTACTTAGACTGTGAAACAACAGCTTTTCCACGACATTCTGTATGCGTCAGATGTGGATATGGTGATGGTGCAGCAAATCTGTACTACCGCGTTCCAGAAAGTAGACGGCTACGTCTCCTACACAGTGCCGAACTCGACAGCGAGAGTGGAAGGGCGATACTGGTCCGAGAGGGGATCCTGGCTTATACACCTTCGGAACAAGGATTGGCGATAACAGTACGTGGTATCTGTATTGTCAACGTTTACGCCCATCCGGCACAGAAAACAGACGAGCATGTGCGAAATATTATTGGGAAGCGATCGTGTCCTTCTTTACTGGCGAATTCGATCATTTACTGGTGGAGGGGGACTTTAGTTGTGTATTGGCGCCAAAATTCGAGCAATGTAAAGGGAAATGGACTTGTACAACACTAGGGGCAGAACCCGTGAGACTCGCGAGGGATATAAGTTTTTTACTACTCACTAGCCGAGTCGACTCGATGTTTCTGGTGGGCTACGCGATAAGGAGGTCAATGCTGAACGATAGCCACTGCCTGTATTGACTATCTAGTTTATCTGTGTATCATCTCCCATCCTCAACAACACGTGTGGAGAAGCCGCGGCACACGAAAGCTCAGTTCGTCACTGTTGGCGGACACCGAATGTCGTCAGGAAGTCGAGGATGTGTGGGCGACGTGACAACACCGGGTTCTAGCATACCCCTTGGTGCGTCTCTTGTGGTCAGAATGTGTTAAACTTATGATACCACGAGTTCTTATACAGTACGATCGGGATAAGACGAGGGGGATGCAGGAGACTCTTGATTATTATTGCACAATGCTTCGTGAGTTGTCATTTCAGGATCCCTCTTCAGAATATCGTGCAGACGTTCGTCGCGCCAAGGCACGCGTCCTCGCGTGACGACGACTGCCAAGTCAGCGTGATCCGGGCAAGGTGTCTAGGCAACATCGCTGGGGAACGCGCCTCGACGTACCATGTGTCGCGAGAACACAAACGCTACCGCCGATCATTAGTCACAGATCTTCGTGAGTCAGAGGGACCTCAACTGATAACATTTCGGTTGGATTTTTTGAGCATTTCTGCCACCTCTTTGCCGACTCACCGACGGCTCACGGGGTTCATAGTTGATGGTCGCGGAGACGACATTGCTGTTAAAGGTAGTCTGAGATAACCAGTTATAGACGTCGGACGCCGATGCATCGTGTATACGGATGGTGTTAACCCCGTCAGAGTCAGCTAAGTCCTGAAGAAGGTCCTCTGAAGCACCGAAACTGGTAGCCACAAAATAAATAACATCGTAACGACGGCTGTAGGTGTTACATTTCACTACACTATATTTTATCGTCAGTTGTGAGCCAAATGGCGGTTCCATCAGTCTTCATCTCCGTAGTTAGGAGCTGCATCAAAGATGATGGTAAACTGTCGCGAAGCAGGCTCGTCTCAGATTGACAACTCAGTCCGACTACGACGCCCGCTTTCAGTGGTGCTCCCTGCGATAGCACTGGAGCCACCGACGCACGTTATGCGACTCTGTCTCAGTGGAACAACGCTGCACGAGAGCTCATTCGCCTGCCGTGTCTGCGCACGCCACCTGATACTCCTCGTCCGCTCAGGACACGAAGTGCGACAGGCTGTCGGGCATCTCAGAACTTACATGATGGCGGCAGGTGGTGACGTTAACGTTACAATCTCCTGAATACTACACACTGTACGAGGCACGGAAGACGTACTGCGACCGTTGCGCACGGTGGAAACGCTGCTATACCTGAGGATCGCATTTACTCGTTCTCTTCGCCGGTCAGCGGAGGCGAGTTGTCGGCGGCGGTTTCGTAATGTCCGATTGTCCATACGTAACGCTTCGTTGACAGCCGTTCACCTCGCGTCACGGCCGCCACATTTAGGGCAGATCCTGCCGATACCGAAGGGTATCGCGTACTGCCGCACGGCTTCCTTTGTGTAATATGTCAGCACTGGGATGTTATTTAAGATCAGTTACGACACGTTTCACTACCGTTCCGGAACTGTGGCCTCAAACTTACGAAAGTGCACATCAAAGCTTTGGCGCTTAATCTGAGAGCAGTACTTCGGAATTGGCAACAGCGAAAAGACACCATTACGTCATCTCTGGTACACGAATCTCTTCCGCCGTCGTTCGAACCTGCCATAGAGGTGGACAAAATCTCGGCTGCAATTTCACACATTTTGTGGATTACAGTAATGTTCATCTGGAAGTATCTTCCGTGGGAACGCCCACGACTCGGGAGATCTATCGCTACCGGATGAGTCTCCATGGGCGCGACGTCATGGATATCAGACACCCAACTGGAGCCTGGCAGCATACCTGGCGCGCAGTGTGTCCGCCGCTACTGCCAACGGCTGCGTCATCGCCATACGTGTATCCTCATCAGCCGAAAAACTGTGAGACAGGACCGGCTGTGCGCCATTCGTATGGCCGCAGTGTCGGAGGACGTTTGGATGCTCACGCGTTTTCTTACTTTCTTTCTTTCTTTTTGTTTTTACCAGACACGACGTTCATTCCGAAATAAGAGACGCATGTAGTCAACTGCATCGCTGGACATTCGATGCAATACGTGTTTGCGCCAGATGTATTGTCCGTGATGGCTTATTGGATATACCTACAACATCAGGAGCTTATAGTTGTCACACGAAATGTAGAACTTACTTTGTCAACTATCTGGGAAGACTGTTCCACAATCCACCCGACAGCTCGGGTGTCCCACGAATGAGACGACTGGATAATGCTTGCGAATCCTACGAACGATGGTAGGCAGATATATCGACACACGTAAAGTTCCACCAAATAGTCGCCACCCGAAATAGGGGTGCAGCCCCACTAGAAGGGATAATTAAGTTTAACCCGCTGGACGCAAGATTTAATGATACATCACCGTGTGCTGCTGGGAGTGTGACACAGGTGACTGTTGTCTTTTGACTCCCGCCCCTGACGACGATAGCCACTTGCCATTCCATTTCGTTGTATTAAAATAATAAAAGAAATGAAGCAGTGCTTGGAGTGTAAATAAAAAGCAACTTTCTTACTTCTAAGCTGGTAAGACGACCGCTCGTGGAAAAAGAAGCGGTTAGGGCTCGAGTGCTGGTCGCATTCGTAGCTGATGGTTTTTTGTATTCAAAACTGCGATTACATTCCAGTAGGGATATTTTTTGAAGGTTGTCAAAACGCTTTTAAAACTTGTAAGGAACTAAGTAAACGGTCGCACAAAATCTTAACACAGGAACCGCACTGATTCATTGTCTCCTGAAACAGAGGACAGAGCAGCTGGTACGACGGTTGCAACTCTCTATTTTGATATAACTCGCATTCTGTTAAAATTTGAAGTGGGTAACGTCTTTGCTTGGCAATGACAACATCTTCGACTGGGGTTCGAACCCAGACAACGCTTAAATTTTGAATAAAAATTATCATCAGTGGTGGTCAAAGACTTCCTGCACGGGAAGTCACCCCTCATTCAGCCAATGACTTTGTAAAAGATGGCGGAAAGAGGAAGAGGTTCGAGGCACTCTTGCCATTGGGGTGGGAACTACCCCTAAGGGCGCAAGAATCAGCAATGATCAATGGCATGAGGATGCAGAAGGCAATGGAAACCACAGTATTGGAATAAATTTCATTCTTTGCCACCCTACATTGTTGCCAGATGTATCCAAGATGGTGGTCATGACGTCATTCAATATGGCGGATTTTGGCAGGAAGTTTGAACATTGGCAGGAAGAAGATCAATTCACCTACCTCCACTAACCTAACTCCCCTTCCCCAGAAAATGGCGGCAAGTTCAAATTACAACAGGATCATGCACCACACCATGGTTATCTCTACTAAGCTAAGAAAATCGCGAGAAAGAAAGACACTTGTACTAACCTCAGTCACCAGACCGCCACCTACTCCTACAAACTGGCGCCAAGTTTGAATTTTGGCAGTAAAGAGAGGTGACTTGGGGTTTCGCTGTCAACCTAAGAAAACTGCGGGAAACAAAGCTCACCTCCACTGACCTTAGTCACCCGACCAACATCTCTCCCTACGGATTGGTGGGAAAAGGACTCAGCCTGCACTGGGCTGGCGGAGAGAGGAAGCAGTGTACTTTATTTATTTTAGAGCAATTTACTTAGTGATGGAGTATATTTATCACAGTGATACAGAACACACGCTCTGACATGCTGCATTTCTTGGAGACCTGCAAACTACTCCTAAGTAACTCAGGTATAATGCTCTACACACACGCCTGCTAATTGTAAACCGTCAAAATAACGCATTCACAGCCTACAGACATACAAATCACTCGTAAATAATGCAATAATTTACGTCCAGATAGCCAAACAACTCGCAAATTGTCAAAATAATAATCCATCTAAATCGCTCTGCAAACATGCTTCCTAATCATCAACTATCTAAATCATGCACCAGTCTTTATTTAAACAACTATAGACAGCTGCACCACCCAGTGTGTTCGCCAGGACACCACTTACCCTTACCCACCCATGTTGTCAGGCTAATGTACACTAATGTGCACTGACGTGTACTAACGTGCACAACGCATGACGTAACCCTAGATGGTGGGTGTAAATGGTGATAAAACGACTCTGCCTGTGCTTTTTATTTTGCAGGCAGTGTCTCCACCACGAGATCCAGACTCCAACTGACCTAGTATACAGTACTGGCACCAGAGGGCGCTGTCGCCCCTGACGTCACCTGTTCAACCGCTTCGTCTCTGTCGCCATTCTAACGGGACATGTCCGACATGCGCTACTGACGTCACAGGGTCAAGCTCGTACTGACGATACAGACTGTGCAACAGAAATCTGGCCGCGATTAAACAGAACACGTGGACGCCGCTGCCCCCCTGGACCCGACACCACCCCGGCCGCAGCCGGGCACTCCCGCCGAAGTGGCGTGGCTGCCAGACCGCACGCAGACGTCCGTTCGGGTCCTGCACGCATGAGGTGGTGGCATCCCCATCATACTTGACACACCTGAGAAATTCCCCTCCAAATACGTCATCACCTAGGCACATTTGATGATGCCATCGTATGGGCGCGAAGCCCTATTTTCAAAGCACAGACGCTGCAAGGTGGCCCGTGCACATGTGCACGCTTGCAAAAACACCCTTAATCGGCATTCTCCATGTTTGGAAATAGATAACTGTCTAAGCACAGACGGGGGCGATCATTGGAAGAGCATCTAACAATGTTGTCAACATTATACTGATGTCGCATGACTATGTAAAAATAAGAACCGAGTCGACCTTGTTGAAATTGTGTATTGTCCAAGAAACAGGTAACGCTCACATTCTCGATGTCTCAGCTCGTATGCACGGAAATTCTTGCCCTAACAGAATCTGTTTGCATTCGACATTATTCTGCGTTATTTTCGTAGTCTTCCTCGCAGGCCTAACGCGATACCCCCTCCGTCACGTGCAACCCTTCCTGCTTTCAACACACATAAGCGTTCCCTCCACAGATGATGAAAAGACTGAAGGAATTGAAGCTTTTCTCTCTCACACACATTCTTTCTATGAATTTATAGTGCACGAAAATATTGTAGGAGGTAACTATTAAGCAAAGCTTTCCCAGTATGTCACAGCAAAGAAAATTAGTCACTGCCGTATACTTACGTGACGGGCGGGACAAACGTCTGTAGACGAGAAACTTGAGCAAAATATATGAAAAAATTAAATTCTGCTTGCGTAAGAAGGCGCCAGCACTCCAGGCGGCAAAGAGGTTGCGAGAACAATAACAGACGCCAGAGTGAGGGAGCCTATCAGATAGGAGGCCAAAGACAGACTCGCAGGAAATGCACCGCCGACGCCCTCTCGGCCCCCAGTACTCAGATGGCCACAGCGGAACGGTGCGGCCGGTCAGCCCGTCATCCGCTGAGCCGCCAGTCGCAGCCCGGTGGCAGCGGCAGCCGCACTTAGCTCGGCCTCCGGCTCTGAGATTGGCAGGGCGTAGCGACCAGAGCAGTGTACTTCACCAGCAGTGAGGCTAATGTGGACTGTTACGAAATATATTATACCACAACACGTGGTCCATCTTAAGTAACTTCTTGTTCTCAAGAATAAAGAACACTGTTGATACCTGTGTGCAGTTGTGTTGCAGAAAGTAAATACCAGCCACCAGTAACATCCTCTCCTCGCTTCCCCTGGAACAACCGCACAGTGACAAAGAGACGACACAAAAACTGGCGACGGGAATAATTCGGTCAAGATCTTGCTTGCTTCTCTCGTGCTATAGCTTGCAAGGGTGCTCATTTCACATTGCTAATTTGTTGTTGTCTTCTTGCATGTATTCCAGGAGGGGATCAGCAGAACTAATCAAATTTCTCTTTTCAGAGGCTTTCCTTGCTTTTTTGCTATAACGTATCTGTGTAAACAATGGTTACCCTGCCCCCTCCACCCCCAGCCCCCGCGCCTCAGCCGCAGATGGCCAATGTGACTGATCTAACACAGGCTTTTCAGTTTCAGAACCGACAAATTGCTGCTTTGCCGACGACGGTACAACGACTTCTCGCTGCACGAGCCGTGTCGGCTGTAAAATGGTGCTCCCGCATTTGGAATTGCTCTAAAAATGATTAACTCGCCGCCAAGAAGAAATGAAATAGAGTATTAAACCGCCAGAGAAGAGACCAGATACTTGTCACTTGCTTGCCACCACTATTGCGCCACTGCTTCAACTACTTCGGAAAACATATGTATACCGGTGTGAACCAGTGTTTTTTTTTTTTGCGGTAATAATTCAAATGTTGAAAAACTTGTGTTTCACCATTGAAATTGTCCACTTCGTCCTATGCTATAAGTGCTAAAGATCGAGTATCTTGTTTGTGAAGAACTAATAATTTGTTTTTAATTTAAATGTGCCAAAGTTTCAGTGCTAAAGAGCATAAATGTTGACAGTTAAAATCGTTTGCTTCACAAGTAGTAAAAGAGGCACATAATATTAAACTTGCGAGAAGCTTCAGTTTCCTATGAACTGATTTTACTTTGAAAATGCCAAAGTGTTAGGACTAATGAACATAAATGCGGTCAGTTAAAATCACTTGCTGCACAAGTGTCGTTGTAAAGCACTTAATTTCCATCCTATTTGAAATTTACCTCTAACTTGAAATTATTTTGAAGTTAATTAGGTATATTGTCAGTGCAAATGGTTATAAAGCACTGCAAGATAATTAATATCAAGTGGGATGGGCAATCAGTATTACTGTAATGAAAAGTGTTTCTGTAAGATGCACATAGTTCATGATAAAGGAAGCAGGAGAAAGTTAATTTGAATCTGGTTTTTTGCTCACGAATCTGAAACATTGCCACTGTGGAATGAATATGAAATGTGTTATTTCAGTGTCATATTATTCCATTTGTGAGATGTATATGTTTATTAGTCAAACTTTAACTCTTGTCAGGTGCCACATAGTCTCGTGTTGTCTTTGGGAAATTTTTTTGCGCTGAATTAGTTAAAGGTTGAGGTGATGATTGTAGTTAACAGAAGTAAAGTCACTTTTACGTTTCTCCACTTTTCATTCGCAGCCACACTACACGACAACGGTTCGGCATCTCGTGGGGAAGGAGGGGAGGGGGGGATGTGCTAGCATAAGCTGGCGCCAGCACTCCTAGCGGGAAAGACGTAGTGGGAAGACAGATAATAGACGCCGGGGCAAGCGAGCCTATCAGAAGGGAGGCCGATGCCCTCTCACCCCCGGTAGTTAGATCGCTGCCGCGGACCGGAGGGCCCGGTCGATCCCGTTCGGTCGTCCGGTGAGTCGACGAGTCGAGTCGTCGGTCGCAGCCCGGTGGCAGTCGCAGTCGCAGCCACCTCGGCCCGTAGCTCAGTCGGCACCTGGCGACTGGAGTAGTGTGCGCAGCGGGACGTGTGCTCCGTCAGCAGTGAGGCTAACGTGGGCCGTTACGGAAGAGCTCGTAACGCGACAACGTTCCTGAGTAATTTTCTGTTCTGATAAATAACGAACCCTGCTAACACCTGTGTGCAGTTGTTTTATAGAAAGAGGGTACTGGCCACCAGTAACATCCTCTCCTCGCTCTCCACAGTACAAGTCTACGGTGACAACGAGACAACACAAAAGAAATTAATTGATTCTGATAAAAGATGCCAACTGAGCGTCTGTTTGCGTCACCCTCCCATAATATCCTCAGCCAGAGGTCTCTCAAACGACTGCCAACGTCATTGTTCGACGATAGTGGACCGATCTGCTTGACATTATTCTGATGCAGAGGTACACGCAATAAATGAAGGAAATGAATGTCAATTTGATCTCGCAGTGGTTCGACCTAGGGACATCGATATAAGTGAAGGAAGAACGCGTAATGCATCTGGTCGTTCTAACCGGGAAGGGTCACTCAAGCGAAAACGCTCGCTATTGGGTGGAGTGCCGTCACGTCACGACGAGGACCCTAGCGCAGCGCAGCCGTACGCTTACGCGGCAAATGCGCCGCACCGCAGACTCCGTGCCGTGTTACTCGTTCGTTTTACTTTCGGTTTCGTTCGATACGCACCTGTACAAGTAAAAACGAGGGGCCTGACGGGTTCTGTACACATTAGGAGTAAATAAATGATAATTAACATGAAGAATAACTCACTCGTTCGATGAAGAAGCAAATCCTGTCTGTTTCTACTTCCGTTTACCAGACGACGATGCAATCCGTAACTGCTTCCTCTTTGCGGCACATTTCTTCATTGCTTCCAACTTTGCTCCTCGACTGAGATGCCTAATCCTTATAAATGTTCTCGTTTTTACGTAAAGAGTAATAAATGCTTCACGAACTGCAGGAAACTTTTGTTTTAAAATAGACCACAGAGACTTTAAGACATTTTTTGTTTACACACACCATTTCTGTGAAAAGCAGCAAATTCTTCTTCAAACTGCAACACTCTGTTTTCCCATCCTGGCGTTGGAGTGTAAAGACCACCACGAGATATAATGATATCCATTGTGCAGCATCATCTCCTTCACTTTTTGCTGCTGCAAGGCTTAGTGATTTACCAGTGTTGTGGCACTTAAATGCAATATAGCCTGCAATGTATTTTACCGCATCTGGAAGAACATCTGAGACTACAGAGTCATCCCCCATTGTTACCACATCTGTCAGTAAATTTTCTTCAACATTCACAGTTTCTGGGATTTCTCGTAGCGGCGCTTCGTCAACAACATTTACACACAGCTCACTGGCAATGAAGCTTAGGGATGCAGAATCCGGGTCGACGTCACACTGGGAAGACTCTGTGTTTAATTCTTTAGTAACTGGCGTGTTCCCAGAGAAAGAAATATCACTTGGATTACCCGTCAGTATAAGAAGACGTATCCTGTTCCTTACGTCAAAAGGCGTAGGACTGTTATAAAATATACCTAATCCTCGTACCCAAGAAAAAAAGTTTTCCAGGCAATCGTGATTCAGTCTACAAGTTAATATATACCTAACTTTCATACTTTTCAGACTCTCGAAAAGACCAAAGAGAGATTTTACTGAAGTTATGAAACCTTTTTGGAAAGGCAACATTCTTTCTTTGTCACCAACGCGCATTGCTGAACAGATATCTAAGAATCTCTTCAAAGTATTTTCTTGAATTCTGACATTCATTCCAAACCCACTACGCAGGGGTGAGCATTCATCTTTTGCAACTCTAGGGTTCAAGACATCAAAGATGTCGTTAACGAGTTCAACAAAATTACTTTCAACGTCTTTATGAAGAACATCCTTCAAAGCCTGAGCTGTTTGTCGTGAAAATAGGCGCGCTGCCATCCGTACATTCTGCCTTGCTCTTCCAGTTACGTTTAAGTGCGCTTCAGTAGCGTGGCGTGTTATCGTCGAGTCACTCTTTTGATGCTTTAAAAACTCCTGCCTTAGATGTTTTGTATCCATCAGGTAGCGTAATGCCTGTATCCAAGAAATGGTTCCGTAATAACTTTAACAGATGTGGTACATCGAAGAAAACCCATACATTCATTGTGTCGTCTGCTGGATTTACGAAATAAGTTCTCTGCATCGACAGACAGTTCCTTCCAAACTTTTATATTTTTCCCGCCCATATAACACGTCACAGGAACTGCCTTAATGATGCTCTGAAGCAAATTACTAGTCATCGCAGTGTCGAAATCATAGTAAACTAGTTGTTTCCACTGTTTACGCAACTCACATATCGTGCAAACTTGTACATTGGAATGTGGTCCGACTACTACGTCTTCAGACGAAACCATATGCGGCCATCAACACTTATTTCGTCAAATATCAGAACTGCTAGTCTCTCTTGAGTAGTAAAAGTGTGTGACTTGGCTTTCAATAAACACGGGATATCTTCAAGAATACCCGGTCTGCATTTAAATTCCTTCGTCCATTTCTGAAGGGTTGCCCTGCATGGCAAAGGAATTTTTCGCTTTCGCAGATCAAGTGTATGCTTTAGGTGACAGAGCTCTTCATCTACATCTACATTTATACTCCGCAAGCCACCCAACTGTGTGTGACTCTTAAAGTCAATGCATAGGCAATGTCCTCTGAATTCCACTTTACCCTTTGTTTTGCCGGCCGTGGTGGCCGTGCGGTTCTAGGCGCTTCAGTCCGGAACCGCGAGACTGCTACGGTCGCAGGTTCGAATCCTGCCTCGGGTATGGATGTGTGTGATGTCCTTAGGTTAGTTAGGTTTAAGTGGTTTTAAGTTCTAGGGGACTGATGACCTCAGATGTTAAGTCCCATAGTGCTCAGAGCCATTTGAACCATTTTTACCCATTGTTTTCATTTAATAGGCATCTTATTTGCGCCGGTGTAAAACACTTTGACAATACACTATTTATACTTTTGAGAAATTTGACTTTTTCTTTCGCGCCAGATGACTTTCTGTCCGCTTCAACGAAAGAACACGTCAGAGATCGTTCGTTTTACTTCGTGAGGCTGCATCACATTTTTTTAGTGCCACTTCTTTCTGTGCATTCAGTTTTTTGTAAAGTTCAATATCGGCCCTCAGTTCCTTAATTTCCAAATCCTTATTCACTACTTCAGTGAGCTCATGAGCGCAAGCTGTACATGTGGTCCAGTCGACTTTCTTTTTTTTCGGTGACACAGTTTCTAAAGTCGTCAAAGCTCGCTTTTGCAAACTTCTTGCTCCACAGCGTTGTGCACGACTTGCGCATCCCTAACGAACGAATTTAATTTTAATTTTATTATTCCTAAAATTATTTACCGAGAAGGCCTACTATTTCTAAAAAAATTTACTGAGTACTAGGCAACTGCATTATTTCTCACTAAAAATCAGATAAATTGACAAAAGTGATTAAATATCAGTGGCATAAGCGGCTACAATAGCTTAATTTGATAAAATGTAAAAATAAAATTTTTTGCGGATATACAGTCAAACGAACCAATAGCCTCCAACACAAGAATCACAAACCATACGACTACACTACGAAGTCAACTGGTCACTATCACATATTCTTACAGAAGTAAAGCTAAACAAGTTACGCGAAATATGCTGATTTTGTCATTTGAACTATATACTAGCTCTAAAATAGTTAACATATCGAGAATACGTAAAAATAGGGCTATTTCTACGACAAATGAAGCTATTATATCCAGGAGGAAAAGCAAATACACCTGAGCAACATTATTTATTGCCTGTACAATATAATCATTCCCTCCAGTAAAGCAGTACAGTAATGCATCAAAAAGCGTTGCATTTATGTTAATTCATTTGCATTACGGTAATTTTTCAGTTTCAATTATTTACAGTGTTATGTATGTGCAGACGTCTTACCCTTTCGTTTGCATCACCGCTTTCCGCAATTTCTTCTCCATGTCATTTCGGAATGTTTATGCAGGGGATTGCTGTTGGTAATAACTTCTTTCTTGAAGGTAACACTAGAAGCTCATTTCTCAGATCCCGTTCACAATCTTCAAGCCGAAAATGAGCTGAACGCACACGTGCAGTTTTCACGTTCACTTTGTCCTTGCGTTTGCATCGAACTGTCCATTCACGTTGCAAGGGCTCATCCTTGCGAAAAACGTGATAAATAACGTCCGTCGTCGTTCGAGCAGTATTAATGCAATGTGCCATGGCACAGTTACAGTGACTGTCTCAAAACAAACTACTCTTTGGGATGCACTCTGCCACTCCCGTGTTCCACTAAATTCACAGCACTGCAGCGTCCTCTCCGTGACGTCAAGGCGCGCAAGGGCGTCTGGGACTTTTTTACTCGCTTGGGGCCGGAATGGCCTACCTGCATTTTCTATATACCTTGGTTCTACCCTCGATCAATTCTTCATAGTCCTTTCTTTACTGGCTGTCAACAGAAATACATAGTAATAGTAATTCATACATAGTAATAGTTGTAGCACAAAAATCAGAGAGGTTTGCTTTTTAAATAAACTCGACTCACAGATTTCCGGTAAATACCATATGTTTGAGTAAATACAGAGGAACATACGAGCAGATGCTTACACTATGAGATACCCGACAGATATAAGCGCCACCGTAGTGCCAGAATAAATGAAGTACATAATGATCGCTTATTTGTTTACCGACACTATACATTTTTCATTTCCGCTTCGTTCACTTAGCAAATGCCTCTAGCCAAATGATTTTAATTAAAAATCTTATTTCTTTATGTGAAAAAGAAGAAAATACTATTTTACTATAAAATACAGTATTAATAGATTTCTATAAATATGGTTTTGAAATCACTGTGGGGGCGATGCATAAATGTCCTTCCTAAATAACAATCATGTATAACGTTTTAGGGGCCCCTTGAGTGCACGAAGTTATGTAATGAACAGAACATAGTTTGGGCATTCAAACAGTTACCAACTAGTAGACACATTTTCGCTTAAATATTTGGCAAAAGAGTTTTGTTCTTTTTAAACGATTTAGTTTTGATTTTCTGATAGCAAACTATATTAAGAAATATTTTAGTTTTGCTTTAATCATGTAATAAAGTACGAATTATTTGGTATCTGTGCGCTGATCGATAAATTATCAGTCTTTATTAGAAGGTTTACCTTGGATTAGACCTTTTTACTATATCTACTTTCGACTTTATGAGGCACAAGTGAACAGTTGTGTTTATGTGGCGTTTCATTTTGTCTGATTCCATCCCTCGCCCCTGGGTGCAGCAGACGGGAAAAAAGCCCCCGTTCCCTGCCACCCCCCACCTCTAAAAAAAGAAACGCAGCGAGGGATAAAATTTCCATCCAGTTTACTCAGTTTAACATAAAAAAATTGCTCCATATTTACAATTTTATCGAAAGGTACCGTTACAAAAAACAGAATTTCGTACTTAATTTTTTCGCTTTGTGTTATCAAAGTTATCGTGTTGATTGTTTTGAAATCTGAGCTATTTTTGGTTCCACAGTTTACAAATTGTAATAAAGTTCTTAAACTTTAGACCAATGTGACCCTCGTCAGCAATTAAGTCTTCTGCTCTATCTAATTGATACGGAGATCAGGCAGTCGCCGACCTCTGTCATCTGTTGCAGCTCCGCCTGCACACAAGCTGCTTGATACGAACAAACGCCTGCTGCTCGCACCAGGGCTGCCACGGCGTGTCGGGGGCTGCGCTCTGCTTCGCAGCTCAGCATCGTTTATACGAAGCAAATTAAGGGCAGCATCAGGGAGACGAAACACATTCGTTACGCGCTTGCGGCTCTGAAAAGAATTTTGCTTAGTGTACTTGTCTTGTCAAAAGTTTAATGTAGGTTATACGTAGTTACTCCTGTTCATTCATTTCGTGAAGTGAGAACTTCCGTTTTCTTGTTACGTGTACGTTGGCATCACTGTCACCTGTCAGAACTCCGCATGGCTCTCACTAAACAATCTCTCTCCCAGCGTGTTGCTTGTAGTTCAGTACTCAGCGAAGCATATTACGAAAGTGTCCTCCACAATCAGTAGTTGAGCGTTCTTGTAGGACACACGTATGTTTGGTCTTTAAAGTTTTTGCGCGTTAAACGAACACAATCGTACCTGACAACAATAGTCGGCACATTAAGCACTGTTACCGAGTAACAAAACGGCAGACGTCAGTTGGTTTCCGCGGTACCACCTTCATCACATGTGTTTATTTGTGGTTTCGCGCAACAAAAGTTATGAAGACACACTGGATGAAAAGCGTTCGTCAGCCGATTACTTCCACAATCCGACGCAGCAGAGGTGAGTACAAATTCACGTACTACTGCGGGCTTTCAAATGTGTTATCTGCTTATGCTTGTGGAGTCTTTCAGCATCACTTAAATGAGTGTCGTGAGCTTCATAGTGGGTTTTAAACTGCAGTACATACAGAATCACTGCGTCTCTTTTCTTAGGAGCTTCTATCTACCTTGCCAATCAAATAGTTGCTGTTCAAATATTTTGTTATCACAGTACGTGAAACTTGATACAACTCTAAAATTATTTACACATTTAATATCTCTCTTTTGCGATATTTGCAGTGGAGTTGTATATACAAGATTTTTATACTGTCATAATAATGGGTCATGTACTTAGTGGCTCCGTTCAGTGGCCTGACGTTTACCTGTGAGATGTCTTTCATAAAATAAAGTCGTGTTTTCCGTCGTTCAGGGCGCCACTTTTCGCACTTTACTTGCGTAGAAATTATGGTGTCTACGAAAGAAGCTAAAATTACCAGAGCAAAACGTGGTCCACCGCGTACGCGAATGAATAATGTGCATCCAGCGATACACAAAGAGAAATTTTGCCTAGTTAAGAGATTGACAAGACATGGCGATAAGCAACTCATTGCTAGATTTTTCAACTAGTACTATGATCTTGCTTCATTCAAACAGAACAATTCACTAGAAACGTACTTAATTACTTGTTCCTGCACAAAGCGTTTGTCATAATAAACAAAACTTAAGGTTTGTGCATTGCTTGCGTAGCAAACGCTTTTTTACTTCTCTGTGCTTGGCAGTATATCCTACTCATGCTGGCTGCGCTTACAGGGAAATTATCATTTTATGTTTTACACGTTTTAATATTCATTCACATACCACGTATCTCTGTCATAAATTAGTACTTTCCAAATTATTTGGGATTAACCATTGTAGCCTATTGTTCAGGACGTGTCTGCAGATCATAGCTTTACATGCCACTGTGTAGTCTATGAAACAAAACACTTCTACCGCTTCAAAGCTTGTGTCCAAATCTTAATCAGTTCTTATTCAAATATGTTTGCACATGTACGTTAGTCCGTGAGATTAGCACAGCTGGATCTGTCTGTGACTGTCAAGAATTATACACAAATATTTAGATTCCATACTTAATTACGAGAGGTTCATTCATCCTTGAAGAAGCATACTTAAAAATTACAGAAGCACTTTCATTCTTAAAAGAAGAATTCGTCAGACTTAATTCATAATAAGTCCAATCATAGCAAGTAACGTATGAAGTGAAATTATATACAAATACTGGATATTCCTCGTGCATTTCTTTCACCACCGCCCGTCCGGCCCAGGGAATGGAATAGCTCGCATGACGATACAGTGTGTACAGACTAATATGGCGCGCGGTGAGTGACCTAAAGGCATTTCCCATTTAAAGTCGCTACTGCGCCAGATGTCAATTCAGTTTGCGCGAATAATACATTTGATATGGAACTACCTGCAAGTGATATTGGTACTCCTTAATAATGCGAGGATCATTTGAGAACACATTTGAATATTATTTAGCAAATTAAGTAGTTGAGCCTTTTGTTGTTCTGTTAAATGCTAGGATTGTGTTATTTTCGTTTGAATACAGGAAAAAATACTCATACGAGCCTCTATGTTCTGACGTTCCAGTGCATTACGAACACAGTACTGCCCTACTGCGCCTTAGTTCCTATCACTTTGAGACTTTGACCTTCACTTTCTCGCACTAAGTGCCACGAGATCCTTAATGAAATTAAAACTAATTTCCTACCACCTACTACTAAATGCCAAGTTCCGTTTGGAAAGTCGATCTTTGCGTAACCTCCAACCAGAAATTCCGAGCCTAACAGACAGGAGACAAATTCTTTACAGCGAGAAACGTCGAGTCCGCGCAGAATAATAACGTGTGGGGAGAGTGAGTGGTGGTGGTGGAAGGCGCTGGAGGGGTAGCGCCCTTCTACACTGAAGGGTACGGCCGTAACTTTTGTTAAGTATTCAGTGGAGCCCACACTTGTATGGCGACCATTCAAGAAGATCTGTCACCACTGCTTTCGTTGGTAGTTAAAAAGAACTCCGCTGAATTTGTTTTCGCCTGGCTTGTTAACGATTTGTAACATTCAGAGAAGCGTCACGAGTGGCGAATTTTGAGTAAAACTGACACATTTAACTTTTGCTTCTTTTCCTAAAACACGGCAGAGCTTACAGTTTCATCTCGCTACCCTGTGTTCTGAAACAGAGTTTTACGAAGTTTGTTAAGGAAGTGAGGAACAGGAAAGTCAGTAGCTTACGAAAAAGCACAGCCTCGGTACAAAAATAAACAAGTAATATCTTCACTTATATTGTTTCAAAACCTGTAGCATTTCTCCTTTCACCAGCTATCGATGGCCCTTAAAAATTGCGTCTGTGGTTAGTGGCATAACACGGTAAATGATGCAGTTCTGCCTGACAACCGTATGGAAAAATAGTCTCCTCTTCGCGTGCTGTCATTTGCCAAAATCTCATTTCGATATCTCAAACCGTTTAGGAAATATGAGGAATGTTGCCCATATTATGCCCAGGCTTTATTGCTAGCGGGTCGTAAGTGAGTGTGCTATGTCAGATCAACTTTTTCGAGATCAATGACAGATGGAGACCAACTCCTAAGTCTAAAGACAAATTCAGTACTTTAGCTAAATTTAATACAGCGAAACATATAACGTAATATCTACCAAATGTAAAATCGTAGCGACTTTTTCGTAATTCGCGCAGTGTCTTACTTCCATGCAAATATCACCATAACTATGACCATCAACGAATGATGTGCACATTATCATGAAGCTGACACAATTATAAGCTATAAGTAACGCAAAAATGAACTTTTTTACCGAATAGCTTAAGTAAAATCGGTACGCCTCTATTCTGTTTCGCCGACGTAAAGAGACAAAGACAGTGGACACCCCCTTCGGAACAAACGAATGAACTTTCCCACCACTTTGGACGAAAACTGGTCACTGCGCTTCGGCTACCGTATTGTGCGCGGGCTGTACATGCTACTCTTCCGCCCTCACATTCCACAGTCACCCAACTAATTGCCCCTTGGCGCCAATAGCACATGAGACTGTACAGTTTTGGAGTGGCATTGTCCGTACACGAGTTTCACTGATTACAATTTTAAAACAATGCGCGTCATGGACGTTAACACCTGCATCTGTGTCCAACACAACTGTCGTGGGTACGCTTTCCACTGCACCATCCAGTGCTGCCCCAACTAATTCATCTTTCTTGCATGCGCGATTTAAAATAAGCACAAAGTTCTTCTCGAATATCTGTATCTTCATTATATCATAGTACCGGAATCTCTTGATCAGTTTCGGCTCGTTGGTGTACATTCTGGAAGTTCACAAATTTTGAAATTCAGAGAAATATGAGAGTGCGAAATTAATGTGTGTGTGAAACGATATGGGACTTAACTGCTAAGGTCATCAGTCCCTAAGCTTACACACTGCTTAACCTAAATTATCCTAAGGAAAAACACACACACCCATGCCCGAGGGAGGACTCGAACCTCCGCCGGGACCAGCGCGAAATTAATAGTGCCTGCTGTACAACAGTTATGCTTATCAACATATCTATACCACTTCCGTTGCTGACCATAATAATAATATTAATAATAATAATAATAATAATAATAATAATAATGTGCATAACTTGTCTGAAAAAAAGAAGGAACAGTTTCTGTGGAATTTTGTTGTTTTGTACGCAATAAAGTACAGTTTATGATAAGAACGAAATAATGTTTAGGCTTTCGCTACTCTCCGTTCCGCCATTTTCTGTGAGTAGGAGTTGTCGTTCTTTTCTTATTTTTTCGTAAAATTGTACTAGATCCCTAATGTGGTCAGAGAGGCCCCACTTCTTTGCGGCTAACTTTTCCTAGTAATTTTTTTTTCTGTTAGCGCTTAATACAGTTTCATCAAAGAGTTAATGTTGACACTGCACAGGAAAGCCGATTCCTGCACAGTAAAAAACCAAATACAAAGAACCGTTTGCGGAAATTATTAAAGTCAAGAAGTGCTACCTACCAGCAAGGTCACTTCACCAGAATACAAATGAGGCGCTGAAAGCCACGGGGGCCAAAAGCACAATGTCCTCGGCCTCCAAAGTTAAGTGAATATCAGAGGAACCAGTGAGACAGATTTTAGCGGATGTTCAGATACAGTGTAATGTGGGCCTACAGAACAGGTAAACCTGACCCACCATAGCGTGAGTAAACGCTAGTCTCCAGTTGACGATGATGTGCTTTATGGTTCTCAGCGCCTCTAATGGATTATTGTGTGATAAAACCAAAAATTTAATATACTATATCTCACTCAGAACTCCACAAAATAGGTTTTTTATCAGTAGAACTTTAAAATAAACTGATTACCAATCTAATGTTACTATAATGAGTGAATTGGCGTATCTGTGCAGTGTGCCTAGTGGGATTTATGCCAAGCAAACGTCTGCTGCAGAGTAAACTTCTAGTTGAGTGATGCCCATCCTGTTTCGGCACTTTCCTCTAGGCGGACCGAGACATATGCGACGCACTCAATTCATCTGCCACATCTTGGTCATAAAATCGAGTCTTCAGTTTCATAACTACGGTGATTGTAAAGTTAGAGACACGTATTTGTGAGGTACTGAATCCCCATGTAAATACATCTGATAGACAGATGTCCTATTTATAGAGTTAGTGACGGCATAATTTCGCATGTCAAACACGGCTGATATGTGTTGGTTTCCCTGTAAGAGGCGTTCTCCGTTACTAACGAACATTTTATATGAGTGATGCAAGCAGCACTATTCTAAAAGAGGACGGACAAGCGTAGTGTAGGCACTCTCCTTAGTAGATCTGTTAAATTTTCTCAGTGTCCTGCCAATAAAACGCAGTCTTTGGTTAGCCTTCCCCACAACATTTTCTATGTGTTCCTTCCAATTTCAGTTCCTTGTAGTTGTAATTCTTAGGTATTTAGTTGAATTTACAGCCTTTATACTTGACTGGTCTACCGTGAAATCAAAGTTTAATGGATTCCTTTTAGCCCTCATGTGGATGACCTCACACTCCGTTATTTAGGGACAACTGCCAATTTTCGCAGCATTCAGATATATTTTCTAAATCATTTTGCAGTTTGTTTTGATATTATGATGACTTTATTAGTCGATAAACGACAGCGTCACCTGCAACAACCGAAGACGGCTGCTCAGATTGTCTCAAAAATCGTTTATATAGATAAGGAATAGCAAAGGGCATATAACACTACCTAGGGGAACGCCATCACTTCTGTTTTACTCGATGACTTTCCGTCAGTTACTATGTACTGTGACCTCTCTCACACCAAGTCACCAATGCAGTCACATAATTGAGACGATATTCCATAAGCAGGCAATATCACTGTAAGCCGCTTGTGTGGTACAGTGTCAAAAGCCTTCTGGAAATCCAGAAATACGGAATCGATCTGAAATCCCGTGTCAGTACCACTCAACACTTCATGCTATTCGCATGTGTTTCGCTGTGTTTCACAAGAACGGTGTTTTCTAAACCCATCTTGACTGTGTGTCAATACACTGTTTTCTTAGAGGTAATTCATAGTGTTTGAACACAATATATGTTTCAAAATCGTGCTGCATATCGACGTTAACGATATGGGCCTGTGATCTAATGTGTTACTCCTACTACCTTTCTTGAATATTGGTGTGACCTGTGCTACTTTCCAGTCTTTGGGTACGGATCTTACGTCGAGCGAACGGTTGTATATGATTGTCAGGTATGAAGCTAATGCATCAGCAGTCTCTGAAAGGAACCTAATTGATATACAGTCTGGACCAGAAGACTTGCTTTTATTAAGTGATTTAAGTTCCTTAATTACTCCGAGGATATTTACTTCTACATTACTCACGTTGGCAGCTGTTCCTGATTCGAATTCTGGAATATTTACTTCGTCTTCTTTTGTGAAGGCAGTGTTTAGTAACTCTGCTTTCGCAGCACTGTCTTCGATAGTATCTCCATTGCTATCGCGCAGAGAAGGCATTGATTGTTTCTTGCCGCTAACATATTTCACATACGACCAGAATGCCTTTGGATTTTCTGCCAGGTTTCGAGACAAAGTTTCGTTATAGGCATTGAAGTCCGCGCTAAATTTCGAGCTTCTGTAAAAGATCGCCAGTCTTGGGGATTTTGCATCTGTTTAAATTTGGCATGTTTGTTTCGTTGCTTCTGCAACAATGTTCTGACCCGTTTAGTGTACCAAGGAGGATCAGCTCCGACGTTTGTTAATTTGTTTCGTATAAATCTCTCAATTGCTGCCGATACTATTTCTTTGAATTTAAGCCACACCTAGTCTACACTTACATCATTAATTTGGAAGGAGTGGAGATTGTCCCTCATAAAGGCGGCAAGTGAATTTTTATCTGATTTTCTGAATAGGTTATCTTTCTTTATTTCTGAAGGTTTTGGGGGTTACAATATTCAGTCTCGCTACGACAACCCTGTGTTCACTAATCCGTGTATCAGTTTTGATGCTCGTTATTAACTCAGGATGATTTGTTGCTAAAATGTCAAGTGTGTTTTCACAACCGTTTACTATTCGCGAGGGCTCATAACTAGCTGCTCGAGATAATTTTCAGAGAATGCGTTTAGCACAATTTCGGATGATGTTTTATGCGTACCTCCGGAATGAAACATGTATTTCCGCCAACATATCGATGGCAAATTAAAGTCACCTCCGACTGTAGTCGTAGAGTCAGGTACGTGTTTGAAATCAGACTCAAGTTTTCTGTGAACGTTTCAGCAACTGAATCATCTGAATTGGGAGGTCGGCAAAAGAACCCAATTATTATTTTATTCCGGTTGCCAACAATGACCTCCGCCCATACTAACTCAGAGGAAGTATCTACTTCAATTTCGAGACAAGATAAACTACTTCTAACAGTAACAAACACGCCACCGCCAACCGTGTTTAGCCTATCCTTTCGGATCACCGTTAGGTTCTTCGCAAAAATTTCGGCCTAGCTTACCTCCGGCTTTAGCCAGCTTTCAGTGCCTATAACGATTTGAGCATCAGTGCTTTCTATTAGTGCTTGGAGCTCTGGTACTTTCCCAACAAATTACAACTGTTATACTGATGGTTCCTGTATCTACGTTCCCCCTGTGTTCGGCCTGCACCCTTTGTGACTGAAGCCGTCTTGTGTTTTCCCGAGACCCTCTAGCCGAAAAAACCGCCCAGTCCACGCCACACAGCCCCTGCTACCTGTGTAGCCGCCTCCTGCGTATAGCGGGCACCTGAAGTAGAACCCGAAACTCAACCACCATCTGGCGCAAGTCGATGAACCGTCGCAGAACCGTCTGAGCCTCTGATTGAGACCCTTCACTCAACTCTGTACCAGATGTCTGCAATCTGTCCTATCGACTATGCTGCAGATGGTCAGCTCTGCTTTCATCTTGTAAGCAAGATTGGCAGCCTTTACCATTTTTGTTAGCCGAAACAAGAGAGAATCTCTTCTGATCCAAAGTGACACACATCATTGGTACCGACGTGAGCCACCACCTGCAGTTGGCTGCACCCTGTACATCCAGGAGGACCCATTCCACATCTGGAATGACTCCACCCGGTTTGCACACTGAGTGCACATTGGTTTTCTTTCCCTTCATGGCAGCCATGTCCCCGAGGGGCCCCATAACGATCATACCGTCGGAGCTCGCAACTACCAACAATCCCACCAGATCTTGAAGGCCGAGAGGTTTCCTCTGAAACAGGACAGGCGACAGCATGTGGCTCAGCGACAGACAGCACGTGGAACCTGTTTGTCAGACAGACCGGGCAGGCCTTACGTGAGGCCTGCTAGCCCGGGGCGACCTCCCACTCGACCACAGGTGAGGGATCGACCTCAGTGCGAGCAGTAACTGGGCTGTCCACCGGGGAGGACCGATGGGAGGACTCGCCTGGACGTCCGTCGGATCCCCACGGCCGGCCCTCAACAGTGGTGCCCATCCACTGCTGCCTCAGGCTGTGTAACCGAAGAGCCGTCACAGAGCTAAGTGTCGCCAAATCGGCTCACATCCGCACAGAACAATCGTAGTCCCTGTCCATACTAAAGACTGTGGAAAATTTAAGTATGCACATAAACGGACTATCGACACGTGCTGCGCAACTCTACTGTAGACCCAGACGAAAACGCAGCAACTCTGTCTAATAAATTAGATTAACACGCAGAGATTCAAAAACATAACTACCGGTGCACTCAGGTGAAACTAAATAATTCGCCCCCGATTAGGAACTTGTAATATGTCACAAAATCGATTTGCTTTCCGACGCAAACGAAAACACGAGAACTGTGCCTATTAAATATTAGATAAACACCCAGAATCACAGGAAAGTAAACTATTAAAACACACAGATGATGATATAAAATTCGCTGCTTGTTTCGCGAGCGGCTACTGCTGCCTGACTCTGTGACTCTGGGAGCATCTGCACTTTAATTTGCGCCCTCTTCTTCGTTTCGCTACGAGAGACTATACACCAACTACACAAAATGACTACGTTTATTGTTGCATGTTGCACCTGAACTGCTTCCACACATTCGTCACACAGTGCCAAGAAGTTCGTATTTTTCATTTGTGTCAAACATATTGAGGCAACATAACACAGCAAAACGAATGTAGCAATTTTACGGTTGGACGTGAAAAGTCAGGACCTCATTTTTAATCCCTTGTTCCTCTTCTTAAGAAATACATGTCTGCCAAATAATCAGCTGCACTAGTTAATTACGAATCTATTTTTTCGTCGTATCGTGATGAAACAGAACTTGTAACTGCAGTAATTCAGCTACCTCACATTCACTTCTTTGACGCTGCAGATTTTCTGCAGTTTGTAAAAGCAAAGAAGAACTAACTGGATTGTAGATTACTTTTTGCCTTCTAATTCATATGTGCCTCCTGCAATACTTCCTGCAAATTGATTCTCGTTGTTGTTGTTGTGGTCTTCAGTCCTGAGACTGGTTTGATGCAGCTCTACATGCTACTCTATCCTGTGCAAGCTTCTTCATCTCCCAGTACCTTCTGCAACCTACACCCTTCTGAATCTGCTTAGTGTATTCATCTCTTGGTCTCTGTCTACGATTTTTACCCTCCACGCTGCCCTCCAGTGCTAAATTTGCGATCCCTTGATGCCTCAGAACATGTCCTACCAACCGGTCCCTTCTTCTTGTCAAGTTGTGCCACAAACAACTCTTCTCCCCAATTCTATTCAACATCTCTTCATTAGTTATGTGATCTACCCATATAATCTTCAGCAATCTCCTATAGTACCACATTTCGATAGCTTCTATTTTCTTCTTGTCCAAACTAATTATCGTCCATATTTCACTTCCATACATGGCTACACTCCATACAAGTACTTTGAGAAATGACTTCCTGACACTTAAATCTATACTTGATGTTAATAAATTTTTCTTCTTCAGCAATCCTTTTCTTGACATTGCCGGTCTACGTTTTATATCCTCTCTACTTCGACCATCGTTTTGCTCCCCAAATAGCAAAACTCATTTACTACTTTAAGCATCTCACTTCCTAAACTAATTCTCTCAGCATCACCCGATTTCATTCGGCTACATTCCTTTATCCTTGTTTTGCTTTCCTTGATGTTCGTCTTATACCCTCCTTTCAAGACACTGTCCATTCCGTTCAACTGCTCTTCCAAGTCCTTTGCTGTCTCTGACAGAATTATAATGTCATCAGCGGACCTCAAAGTTTTTATTTCTTCTCCATGGATTTTAATACCTATTCCGAACTTTTCTTTTGTTTCCTTTACTGCTTGCTCAATATACAGATTGAATAGCATTGGGGAGAGGCTACAACCCTGTCTCACTCCCTTTCCAACCACTGCTTCCCTTTCATGCCCCTCGACTCTTGTAACTGACATCTGCTTTCTGTACGAATTGTAAATAGTCTTTCACTCCCTTTATTTCACCTTCAGAAATTGAAAGAGAGTGTTACAGTCAACATTGTCCTACGCTTTCTCAAAGTCAACTAATGCTAGAAACGTAGGTTTGCCTTTCCTTAATGTTTCTTCTAAGATAAGTCGTAAAGTCAGTATTGCCTCACGTATTGCAATATTTCTACGGAATTAAAACTGTCTTCCCCGAGGTCGGCATCTAGTAGGTTTTCCATTCGTCTGTAAGGAATTTGTGTTAGTATTTTGCAGCTGTGACCGATTAAACTGATAGTCGGTAATTTTCACATCTGTCAACAACTGCTTTCTTTGGGATTGGAATTATTATATTCTTCTTGAAGTCTGAGGATATTTCGCCTGTCTCATACATCTTGCTCACCAGACGGTAGAGGTTTGTCAGGACTGGCTCTCCCAAGGCTGTCAGTAGTTCTAATGGAATGTTGTCGACTATCGGTGCCTTGTTTCGGCTCAGGTCTTTCAGTGCTCTGTCGAACTCTTCACGCAGTATCATATCTCCAACTTCAGCTTCGTCTACATCCTCTTCCATTTCCATAATATTGCCCTTAAGTACATCGCCCTTGTATAGGCCCTCTATATACTCCTTCCACCTTTCTGCTTTCCCTTCGTTGCTTAGAACTGGGTTTCCATCTGAGCTCTTGATATTCATACAAGTGGTTCCCTTTTTTCCATAGGTCTCTTTAATTTTGCTGTAGGCAGTACTTATCTTACCTCTAGCAAGGTAAGCCTCTACATCCTTACATTTGTCCTCTAGCCATGCCTGCTTAGCACTTTTGCACTTCCTGTCGATCTCATTTTTTGGACGTTTGTATTCCTTTTTGCCTGCTTCATTTACTGCATTTTTATATTTCCTCCTCTTATCAATTAAATTCAATACTTCTTCTGTTACAGAAAGATTTCTACTAGCCCTCGTCTTATTACCTACTTGATCCTCTGCTGCCTTCACTACTTCATCCCTCAAATCTACCCATTCTTCTTCTACTATATTTCTTTCCCCCATTCCTGTCAATTGTTCTCTTATGCTCTTCCTGAAACTCTGTTTATCCAGGTCCCATCTCCTTAAATTCCCACCTTGTTGCAGTTTCTTCAGTTTTAATCTACAGTTCATAACCAATGGATTGTGGTCAGAATCCACATCTGCCCCTGGAAATGTTTTACAATTTAAAACCTGGCTCCTAAATCTCTGTCTTACCATTGTATAATCCATCTTATACCTCCTTGTATCTCCAGGCTTCTTCCATGTGTACAACCTTCTTTTATGATTCTTGAACCAAGTGTTAGCTATGATTAAGTTATGCTCTGTGCAAAATTCTACCAGGCGGCTTCCTTTTTTATTTCTTACCCCCAATCCACATTCACCTACCACGTTTCCTTCTCTTCCTTTTCCTACTATCGAATTCCAGTCATCCATGACTTTTAAATTTTCGTCTCCCTTCACTAATTGAATAATTTCGTTTATCTCATCATATATTTCATCAAGTTCTTCATCATCTGCAGAGCTAGTTGGCTTATAAACTTGTACTACTATAGTAGGCGTGGGCTTCGTATCTATCTTGGCCACAATAATGCGTTCACTATGCTGTTTGTAGTAGCTTACCCGCACTCCTATTTTATATTCATTATTAAACCTACCCCTGCATTACCCCTATCTGATTTTGTATTCATAACCCTGTATTCACCTGACCAAAAGTCTGGTTCCTCCTGCCACCGAACATCACTAATTCCCACTATAGCTAACTTAAACCTCTCCATTTCCCTTTTTAAATTTTCTAATCTACCTGCCCTATTAAGGGATCTGACATTGCACGCTCCGATCCGTAGAAGGCAGTTTCCTTTCTTCTGATAACGGCGTCCTCTTCAGTAGTCCCCGCCCGGACCTTCGAATGAGGGACTATTGTATCTCCGGAATATTTTACCCAAGAGGACGCCATCATCATTTAACCATACAGTAAAGCTGCATGTCCTCGGGAAAAATTACGGCTGTAGTTTCCCCTTGCTTTCAGCCGTTCACAGTACCAGCTCAGCAAGGCCGTTTTGGTTAATGTTACAAGGCCAGATCAGTCAATCATCCAGACTGTTGCCCCTGCAACTACTGAAGAGGCTGCTGCCCCTCTTCAGGAACCACACGTCTGTCTGGCCTCTCAACACATACCCATCCGTTGTGGTTGCACCTACGGTACGGTCATCTGTACCGCTGAGGCACGCAAGACTCCCCACCGACGGCAAGGTCCATGGTTCACGAGGGGCTTCATTCTCATACCCCTGTAATCTGTAAGTGTAATTCTTATCCTTCACTAAAGCAGCAAATTCATAACACAGTGTGTGCACGGACTCTAGCATAGTGCACAAACTGTTCCAGCGTGTGCGGAACTTTGGCTCCAAGCACGAACAGAAGAAACTTTTCTTTCTATCATTTAACATCGCAAATGTGGCTGAGTGCTGTTGTACAATGAGCACTACAGAGGAGGCTTTCGTGATTTTCCAAAGTTCTTATTGTATTGGGACCCTGGTCGGAGACAAAAACAAAACTATGCAACATGTCTGGCGAAATTTTCGTATCAGTCATCCTCTCTTGCGGGTCTTTCATAGTATTAACGTCCGTCAGCTTAACGTCCGGGAATTCGGTTATAAATAAAACATTATTCAAAAGAGACCAATCTGTGTTTATGTAATATGCTGTAAGTGTCAAGTAATGCACCTTTCATACGAACCAGTCCGCATATCAACTGTCGTAGACAATTTCTTATTAATAACTTGCTTAATAGCAGAAGGCCTTATTCGGTTTCGGGCTGCAAGAAGCCCCTTCTTTGACTTGTCTACTTACAGCAGAAATAGTTGACATAACGTCTGAAACGCTGACTTCTCGATAAAGTGCACTCATATGAATTAATTCTTGGTCTATTTGTTTGAAACCTTCATCAGAAACACCTCTAACGTCTGAAAGGTGTCATCTCTTTAGCACACATTGCAACAAACTTCGCTGTTGTTTTTTACTACTACCTACATTTCTGAAGATGTATCAGAGTGGGATGTCTTACAACAGTATTTGTTTAAATGAGTTGTTCTCGACTAGAAACACAGTAACGTCGATCAGTTTACGCACGACACATATTCTGTAGACTTTCTGTTTTAGTTTACAACAGATATTTATTCCTTAATTCGCTTTTTAGACTCTCCTATTTCTTCTACGTTTACGCATTGGTTTCAGTATTACTTGTTACTGCACTTCCTCACTCTGCGTGATTACGAACACACCACGAATGAGAAGCCTGCGCTAGAGGTAATCGCGCAGGGATAAAGACGCGTTTAACATTTTTGGAGTCAAACATTGTGCGGGACTCGGCCACGGCCTCTACGCTCGGCCACTGCAAACAGTGCGGGCAGGATGTGCGGGTAGGCTGTGCTCAGCACGGCTCGCATTCTGTGCTCGATTACTCGGCCATGCAGGACTAGCCTGCCCGATCATCAAATGTTCCACTACCTACATATCGATCAAATGCTTGGTCAACTTTTCTTTTAAACCTGAGCCACAGTTCTTTAAACGTTTTTCTCCACACACACACACTTTATCGACCGACAGACAGATTTCAGGGTGGTCTACACAACGCACGTTCTGGCCGACTACACTCAATTACTTGTGCGCCGCCCGGCTCCTAGCGCTGGTTGTGACGTTCTGTTCTATGAGATACCGCTTAGTATCCAACAGGAAAAGAATTCGGATGTGGCTTGGCTGTTTTCGAACTAACAAGACCAGAAAAAAGCCATGATAAAAGCTGTGGGCAAACAAATGGATAATGCAATGCATGAAATGCACCTACGCTGTGTTACTTATGGAGCTGGGACACGAAGATTTTCGGAGTTATTTAAGATTGGATGAAAAATGCTTTTCGGAGCTTCTTAACGTCGTCAAACGATAGGTACATCACGATTTCTGGCCACTGGCGGAAGTTACGTGGACCTCAGATGCAGCGCGAGTGGCCCCCACAGTTATTATCTGAAACGATTCTGGAATCCTGCGAGGTGATTCATAGTTACCTGAGAACAAATGTCGTGATAAAGCAAGATCAAAACGAAAATTAAATAAATTATGTTCGTGGAAACTTTATCAACTTATGTACTTATGTAATATTAATGATATCCCCTGTAAGTTCAAGAAACTCATTTCAAATTATAAGAAGGTACACTGCAAATAGGAGCGGCGCACATTATGTAATAAATTCAGCAACGTATTTATAAAAAATGAAGCACTCAGCAGCTGTTAGAACTTGGGGAAAGCCCTTCAGTTTGCCAGTCAAAGCAGGAGGGATGGCGATATGTTGGATTTTTGTAACACTTCGAACCGAGGGTATTTCATGAATAAAAGTCCGCCGATTGTCTATAATTCGAATTTTTGGTTCTAATTTCGATACGTATCGGGAATGAAATAAAAATCTAATCTGTGTCTATTTTGGTTTTCAGACTTAATTTCAAACAGACAGACGACTGACAGTTATTCACAAAGGTGTGTATCTTTTATTTTCTCTGGTTGATACATGAGACCATTATGGATTCGTTAAAATTGAAAGAATCGCTTCATTTCTTGCAACTCTATTGCTATACTCCTCGCACGACGCGTCCCACAGACGTCTCGAAAAATTTCCAGAAACTGTGTTATCAAAATTTCGTCTGCCTCGCACACTGTCACGTTAGCCGCATTTGGACGGCATTAAATCCCGCGCGTAGTGAGTGCAAAGGAACTGTTGTCTTGCGGTTTGCACGACAGACTACACACCACGTAATTTGTAGGCGGAATGGGGCCGTGGGGCGGGCCTTGCTGCTGTTTGCTGGTCGTACCTAACCAACCGACCGCAACGAAACATCGGTCGGTCTTATGACCGACAAGCCTACTCACGTACAATTAGTCGGTCGGTCGGCCAACAATCTTCACACGCACAGTTTATCGTTCGGACGATAAACCGGAGCATGTGTAGGGTCCTTTACTGACAATGAGTCTCTGAGAATAATTGAATGAGAGAAAGGGCTCGAAAAACAAGATTTCGCAGCAGCAGATTCCGATATCTCATAACGGGCTTCTGACTGCAGCGTTGAAGGATTTGGATACTGTACCTTGCCAAGTATGTAGTATAGCGATGGAGACATTACGGCAGCTCACTGGCCACACCCACTGGAGAATTACTGGCAATGTTTGAGACAAGCTCGGTTGGGCAGCTGAGCACGTTCTGTCGCGGTTTGCTTGTAGCCTCAGAACCGTTTCTTGAAACTACTACGAAATTATCGTGCGAGATAACGCAGTGGTTAGGACACTGAACTCGCAATCGGTAGGTTGACAGTTCAAACCTGCGCCCAGCCATTCAGATATTGGTTTTCCATGATTTGCCTAAACTGGTTACTGCAAATGCCGGGATGGTTCCTTTAATAGGGCACGGCCGACTATCCTACTCCATCCTTCCATAGTCCGAGCTTGTGCTACGTCTCGTTGTAGACAGGACGTTAAACTTTAACCTCCTACTCCTCCAACTACGAAATTGGAATTAATATTTGCCCAGATCTATGGATACCACAATTTGGCCACGGAACTTGGTGTCACTAAGAACGTGTGCGCCATACTTTGCGAACGATTCTCCATCGTTCATCCGGAAGTAATTAAAATTTGTTCAAATGGTTCAAATGGCTCTGAGCACTATCGGACTTAACATCTATGGTCATCAGTCCCCTAGAACTTAGAACTACTTAAACCTAACGACATCACACAACACCCAGACATCACGAGGCAGAGAAAATCCCTGACCCCGCCTGGAATCGAACCCGGGAACCCGGGCGTGGGAAGCGAGAATGCTACCGCACGACCATGATCTGCGGACAATTAAAATTTGTGCCAGGACGAAAACATTTATCCGGCTGCTTTGGCTGTCATCAGAGACCTGGCAAAGGAAACAGAGGTATCTCAGCGTGGGAAAGCAGGGAAGTCGCATTTGTCATTGCTTCAAGTATAAACGAACAATATTTGCGTAGAGTAAGGCGTATACGAGGCCCCTACACACGCACCAATTTGTCGGCTGACAGAAGACCAATTCCGTGACAGCCTACACGCGTCCCGACCGACTGCAATCAGAGATTCTATTGCGGGCCTATTGTCGAAATTTATTTTATCTTTAGTTCATTGAGTTTATGTCCTACGAGATCCCGCTCGGTTTTTCACAGAAACAAAAACGGGGTTTGCTTTCGCAGTTTTAAAGGTAAAAAGGAAAAAAAGTGGCGAACGCAAGGGCAGAAATTCACCCACCCACCTTCAGGCTGGGAGCCGATAATTTTAGTATTATTTATGAATGGGTGAATCGTGCATTTCGGAACTGCTGAACATCTTAAAACCATTCTTAAGGAAAAATAATGCAGTTCTGAGAGAGATTGTAAACTCCGAGGAGAGACTGTTAGCTACGTATATTACGATTTCTCGCCAATGGCAGCAGACGTAAAATTCAGTGCTTTTCTATCGCCACAGTTATTAACTAAAATTATTTCTGAAATGTGCAACGTCATTTATAATTGACTGAGAAAATACATCGTGGTACGGCAAAATAAATAAAACAAAAGACGTTCGTAAAAACATTATCAATTAAAACAAGATAACCTGCAAATCTCAGAGACTCGTTTTATATTCGAAGAACAAAGAAGAACAGGCATGGTGGCGGCGCGCGTCATCTAAAAAGTACAACAGATGCGTTAGAAATGAAGCATTTAGCAACTGTTAGAATTGTAAAAAAAATTAATCCCACCCTCTGCTCTACATAGTAGATGGCGTGGATATAGGCTCGACTTTTTCAATACTGACAACAATGAAGCAAGTACATTTTATGAATTAACGTCCAAGGAATGTCGATATTTCGGTTTTTAGATTCCATTTCCTGTAAATATCGAAAATAAAACCTAAAAACAGAAGTAAAGATGGCCGACAGACTTAACGTCGTGTTGCACATAGAGAAACCCTTATGTGTTCGTTAAAAAATTAAACAAGTGCTTCATTTCATAGCTATACTCCTCGCACCACATGCTGCGCATACATCAGCAAATTTCTTTAAAACCTCTGTCCTTAAACCTTGATCCACCTTGGACATCGACACGTATATTAGAACAGTATTCAATTTCGCGCCCTGTGTCAAAACATGAATTTTAGTAGGGCGGTTGGCACGATCGCGCTACGCTCGACACAGTCTGTTGGGTCGGCTGTCGAGTGGTGCGACGCGCCCGACAGTGAAAGTTCGCCAGTCGGTCGGTCGGTCACAACACCGACACACGGGTCGGCCAATTTGTCGGACGGTCGGAGAGTGAGGCGCCACGAGAGGCGCTGCTGGCGAGTCACGTGATCAGGCTGACGGCTACGACCGACGGAAGGAAGAGCTGTGACTCATTCTTTTTGCTTTACTCAGGTGCTGGAGTATAGAAGTGCTTGGTTTCGCTGCTGAAGTTTTTTTTTTTTTTTTTTTTTTTTTTTTTTTTTTTTTTTTTTTTTTTTTTTTTTGTAGTGTGGTGTTTGGAGTGAATGTTGTTGCTGGTGGTGGTGTTGGAGCTAGCAGCCACAGTAAGTGAACTCACTTATATTTCTTGTAAATTGTCGTCTGCACTGTTTTCAAATTCCCAATGGAATATGGGAATTCTGGGAATAGCTAAATTTCTTAGCCCAAGTGACAGAGTACACATATTAGTTGGTTTTGAACGTGTGATGAATAGAAAAAAGGAAATCGAGCAATGTCTAGATTCCTCACTCATTAAAACTTCCTTCTGAGACGCTTAATAGCGGGTTCATTGCGAACGTTTTCTTGGACATTTAGTATAAAAAACAAAGTACATTTTAAGATATTCTTTTGACAGTTCAGATTCGATAATGGTTGATATTTTTGTTTGTTTAGTTGGCAGTGGCTGCGCTGTTTATTTTTGGTTTAGAGATTTTCTTTCCGTCATTCGACTTCCAATTTCTTAACCATCCAACTCCAAAGGTCTGTGTTGAAGGCTGAGAGAACGGAAGTTTCGAAACAGAGTAAACGTGGCTTAATATTTTTTCAGCTTTTCGGGAAAAGGCAGGGAACGGACATCAATGTTTATTTTAGGGCATTATAGCCTAATGAAATGTAGTGGCGGATCGAACGCGGTGGAGGGGGGAGGGGTATCAAATGGATCTGAGCACTATGCGACTTAAGTGCTGTGGTCATCAGTCCCCTAGAACTTAGAACTACTTAAACCTAACTAACCTAAGGACACCACACACATCCATGCCCGAGGCAGGATTCGAACCTGCGACCGTAGCGGTCGCGCGGATCCAGACTGTAGCGCCTACAACCGCGCGGCCACACGGGCGGCGGGGAGGGATATCGTAGGAGGCAGTACGCGCTGGGTAGTGTGGATGTGGAAGGCGAACGAATTTATCACAGCGCAAGCGCGGAAATAAATGTAAACTGCCCTTACGAATTTCGCGGTCTTGCCACTAATAAATAAGAGCGAAGGAGGACTATGGTTCATTTCTGTTGCAGTGCCATCCGAAATCCTATCTTCTCTTTGACGGTTCTCGTTCCCTTCTTTCACTACAACGAGGTTGGCAATGTTGCGCCAGCAGACTGGGAGACTTCAAGGGGCCCTACCGCCCTGAACACGCTTCTTTCATTCATTCACTGTTATTCTGCCCGAAGCATGTGACAGAGGTGCAATAGTTCTTCTGGAAGGAAGGAAGGAAGGAAGATTAGGTTTAGTGGCCCACCGACATAGAGATCATTAGAGACGGAGCACAAGCTCGGATTGTGTCAAGGATGGGGAAGGAAATCGGCCGTGCCCTTTCAAAGGAATCATGCCGGCATTTGCCTGGAGCAATGTCGGGAAACCACGGATAACCTAAAACTTGGTGGCAGGACGCGGGTTTGAACCGTTGTCCTCCTGAATGAGAGTCCAGCGTGCTAACAACTGCGCCACCTCGCTCGTTCGAGTGCTTCCGTGGACTTTGATTACCTATCGTAACTTGTTTGGACAGCTGTGTGGCCACTGGTTGCATAACGCAACTTGTTTGGACACGGATATGCTGAGAGGTGCCGTAACGTTCCACTGACGTTCATCATCGCCCCCATAGCCTGAATTACCCAGTGATAGGAAAATGTCACCGTCTCGAGTAGTTACTAGAATCTGGGGTGCAGACTTTCTATTAGCAAAGAATTCATCTCAGAACTATGTTACCCACGAATGCAAACTGATGTTAGTAACTCCTCTCCCCCCCACCTCATACATCAGCAGCCACATTAGAGACTAACCATACAAATTTTCTTTGAACAATTTTGTTTAAAATCACGAAAGTTAAATTGTATTTCATTTTTGTAAGTGTTTTATTAAACTAATAACTACCAGTATGTCATTCATTAATGCTAGTATTTGAAAAAATGTTGGAACTACTCAGTATTAGAAACTTGCTGTATTTATAATAGTAACAATAATAGTAGTAATTTATTTTCGTGATTTAGATATGGCAGAACCTTTATTTTCTACCCATCAAAAAATTTAATCTTACACCTGAGCGGATAATTAGTCAGGTTAGGAACATCCTTACTACAACGTAGTTGTAGCATTGTCGTCCGTGATCGGAAATATTACGGCTTAAACAGTGACTTGATAATTTGGATTTTGTTAAGCCTCTCAAGCGCAGTCGGTGGTAAACGAGTGAGAATTCTGTAATGCCTCTCCCGTAACCGCCCCTCCCTTTCGCGGACGCCTAGCGTATTGCGGGGTCCGCAGGGTGTAAACTGTAAACGGTAGCTTACACAACGTACTACAGTGGTGTACGTCAAGTCGAGACGAACAATTCGACTTCCGGTGAACCAAGCACGGGAACTGCCTCTTTACCGGTAAATGTTACTTACTGCAACCTGTTCCATTTTTCAGTATGGAGCGGATATAAACACGGGGTTTCGCTACCGGTCATTTGTTACCACAACCTCTATCTGCCTTTAAAATTCGTCGATTACGCCAGCTCTCTATCAAATTGTGACCTTGGAACCTAACCTACAGCTCGTTTTGTGAAACGGATCGGTCTGTCACCACACAACGAAGATATGGGGGGGGGGGGGGTAGGGTAGAGGAGTGTGCCGGCAATACCGCGCTTTAACCTCAGTCAGATGGGCCTACACGAAACACCTAAGCTACATGGCCTGCACATCACGCGAGATTTTTCAACATTCTCTCGCTCTTTCCGTGCAAACAGAGACAAGAAAAATGAATACAACATTTTTGTAGTGTATTTCATGCTGTTTAATTTTTTAATGGTACGCATTTCTGCTAGTGGTCTGTTCTCGTGTTGCTACAGAAAGGCTGACTACACTCCCTTCCTCACGCTCGCTCCTTCATCCTCCCCCTTGTCAGAATGTTTAGTACATTGCTCATTGCACTCCCTTCTGCCACTGCACAAAAATTTGAGATTACACGAATTATTTCCATATTCGACCGGCTTCATCGGCTATTTCGTTTTTATTACTATTATTTTAGACTTCATTGAACTACCCCCATTAAATTTACAAAGGTTTATAGAATTTGTCGGTCTTCTGCAATAACTGTTCAGTAATAATTCAACAAGGCGATTAATAACACAGTGGTTGTACAAAGTGTTAAAATTTGTTACACAAACGATGTTTTAGTCACCCGTGTGGTCAATATTTCTCCATTCTTTCGGATACTTTTTCTTCTTGTGAGACGAGTCTTGCCGTAGTTATCATGATCTCAGTTTGCAGTCTGCTTTGCCTGTCTTCCCGTAATTTTTTTAATTCTAAAATTTGGAATTCTTGTATCTTCCTTAATTTATGTGAGCCATTTAATATTACTCTTACTGTTCCACAACTTTTCTATTACTTTTGTACAAATTCTGTTCTCTGGTGTTCTCGTGAGATGTCCAGAAAATGATACGCGGTTCGTATTGATTGTGCTCGTTGATGGCTCTATTTTTTTTATATGGTTTCATTTGGATCTATTCTCCAATGATTTTGTGTGTGGTGTATGTATATTTTTGATTGCCCATTTACTTGCTATTGTTTGTGTGTTTACTAATTATTCTTTGTGTCCTCGGTCCATTTCTGCTGTTAGCTCTGAATATTTTTCAGCTGCATATGTTATTTCTGGTTGTGAAACTGTTTCATAGCGTTTGTTTAGCATATATAGACAGGTCTTTTATTGTTTTTTTAGAAGTGTATTTTTCTTTCTTCAGTTATTCTATTTTGTCATTTTCCGTTCTCATTTGTTTATTACGATTTCATCTAAGTATTAAAATTTATCTACAGTTCTGCGTAAAAGGTGCGTATTGGACCCCTCCATCCATTTTTCTATATGGCACAGATGTATATATTAGTCTTTGCGTCTTGTCAATATGTTACCACAACCATATTTCCTACTTCCACATTACTTTGCTTTGCCATCTTAGAACGTAACCCAGACTAAGGACTGTGCTACAAATCCTTGTCACCATGGCCACGATTTCAGGGGAGGGAAGGTGTCCAATACGTAACTTTAACCTAGTTTCGATTCCCTGTTATTATATTGTAATTTTATTTGCAATTCAGATAAGTCAGCCTAACGTTGTTTTTCAAATGACGCTCAGACCAATTTTCTGTGCTGTTTCTCGTAGCGATTTAACTTGTGTGGTATCTTGAGTATTGTTCGTTAGGTGAGCAAGAGCATTGCCAAGTCCCAAGCCGCTTAGACTTGCTGAATTTGTTGCACATGCAATTCTTTTCTTTTGATTATCTTTGTACCATTCGCCCGTAACATACTCCAGTGCACATTTGAAGAGTAACAGCTGTCACTTAGTCTGAAGCCGGAATGGTTCAGAAATCACTCCTCTAAACTTCTGTCGATGTGGTATTGGTTAGAGTAAGTGCTGTTAACGTCATTAAGCTGGTCACTTTTCGAAACGTCATGCGTTAGTTGAGGGATCAATTTTTATAAATAGTACTTACATACGGTAGCGATACATAATACATTCATCTTTTTATATTACATACTGCAGTCGAGGGCCTACAGCTTAGAATTCACTGAGTGCAGACGCCTGTTTACTAGGAAAGCTAACTCCCTGTGGAACATGTTTGTTTCACAGGTTTTTACAGTGTGTGGCAGCTTGTTGAACCATTCATACTCATTAATGTATAGTGTGTTACATTTAATTTTCTCCTCTGCATGAACTTGCCATCCTTTACTTCTAGTGTCGTAATTATGAATATCACTGAACTTGCATGCTCTGTTTTTACTATTCACAAAGAACTATAGTAACTTAACACAGATATAAGGAATACATTGTTAAATATTTGGCAGACAACGATTTCCCACGAGGATTCTCCGGACCCTGGTATGTGCATTAATCTCTTTGCTCTTCTCTAAAATACCACCATTGTATTCAGGTGTAGGACTCCTACGCAGCCCCACGCTTAAATACCGTAATTAAGAAATGATTCCATGTTTCAGGTTTGAGCTGGAACTGCTTTTGCCAATTCGCTTATCAGATGGAAGCTACTGCTAATTTTTCCGCATACAGAATAAATGTGGTTTACCTTACAAAGATTTTTGTTCAGATGGACTCAAAGAAATTAGTTACCTTTGTCTTCTTACGTAATATCACATACATTATTTCATCGTCATCAGAGCAAGTTATTTTAATGTTAGTAGCAGAGTTTGACTGACTTCAGGATTCAGGCTTCAATGTAGAAAATACGTGATTGCTTCTGTCACTCCTTCAGTTTCAAGCGACTGTAATATTTCAGCTTTGCTGGTGAAGTAAAAGGGTGGTGTCATCAGCGTAGCTTACCAGACGTGAGCGGAAGAACTCTCACATTATTGTAGTAGTAGTAGGCAGCGACTGCATAGACGAGTCTTTGATGTTGTATGCCTTAAATTTGTTCATGAGCAGCCCACGACTGACTAAATTAGAGGCTTTGGAAAGATGTAGTATTATACCTGTTCTCCTCATTCCTTCATCCAGGATGGTCTACAGGCTTTCCTAAAGCCATGCTGCATTTTTTTTTTTTTTTTTTTTGTAAAATGAGCAGAAAGCCCAAGGTAGGGAACAATGATAATGGGCTGTAGTTTGAAGCCTTGTTGTAGGTTACTTGCCTCTTATGCACTGATTTACCTGCTTACTTTTAGGCTACTAAGATGTTTTCCTTAATACAATTCGAGGTAAATTGGTGGTTCCTTCCATGCATTTTCTTCAGGGCTCGACATACCATCCGAGTATTTGTTTTTTAATGTTAAGAGTACCTTGCTTATTTATTTCTCCTTGACCTCGTCAAATTTGAACTTCACGGTTTTGAGTGATACGATGTGGTAATCTTGGTGGATGTCAATAGCCGGTATTGCATTTTCTGTTGGTGATATGAAATACTTATCAAAATGGGTACATATTGCTTCTTTTATGATACTGCCGTACTGTACTAGGCATAATAGTTTGCTGCCTCCAGATTCCCAATCAGTTTTAACAACGGTTCGCTTGCGTTAGTGGATTCCAGTATTTCGTTAATGTTAGCATTGTTTCCCAAGGTTAGAAACTTCTGCTTTAAGCGTTTTGCACTGTTAAATTTTTAGTAGATATTAGGCAGTTTCATTGTTTTGTACAGGACATCTAGGTCACGACTATTTTGCCCATATTTAACAAGGTTGGCTGGAAGTCTGAATTTGTCATTCCTTCTACTCAGTGTGTGTCGGCTCTGTCGGCACTTCTTTAATGAGTATCACGAATCAGTATGTCACAGGAATGGTGTAAAGCTCAGAAAATGTTAAAGTGTGTGAATTCCTAGGCTGACACACTACTTCAACTTACGCTAAGAACAACACACACACACCCGTACTCCAGGGAGAACTCGATCCTCCGGCGGGAGGGGCCTCGCAATCAGTGACATAGCGTCTCAAACCGCGCGGCGGTGTAAAGCTCATCTCGTGTATCTTACCCTTCCGCGTGGTAGTGTATCCAATCCCTCATTATCTATCTTAATGTTAGAGGGAGAGTCGATCTTACTGTTATTCAAAAGCTTGTTACATTTCAAAAGTTCTTGTTATTTTGTAGGAGCTGTTCTGTATTCTACCTGTTGAGTAATGGGAAGTCCACATTATTTAACAAGTGTTACCAGCAATCTTGATAATTATTGCGTAATGCATGCAGGTAGATCTAGAAGCTGAGACCCTGGTGTTCAAGGAAGGCATATTGTAACGACTGTATCAAGTTAATAAAGCTGAGTTTCGTGATAGGTAATTCGCTGGAGCTGACATCAATGTTAGTCTCAAAGTACATTGTAATTGGAACCAGTCTGCTTAATTATGTCATCGAACCTGTAGATAAAATGGATTGCATCTGTAAAAGGTCTGTCTTGCCACAGCATCGGTGATTTCTTGCCAAAGCTACTGGTACTTAAAAATTAGTAAAACCGTGGTTTCACGTCGGAACGACTGGTATTTGTCGCTGTGCCAGTCAAAAGCACATTAAACTTCTTTAGCTCGCATTTCAAATAAAATTTCACATGACACTGTCAATGTCTGAAAATTAAATGACCCATTTCAGCGAATTTAAATGCAAGAGTGTGTCGTGAGAGATATATAAAAGCTTAAACAAAAGAAAAGCTTATTACTGCGTATGCCAGAACTGTTACGCAGAAAATCTCGTAATTGAAGTGTTTATATAAGAGATATGCGAAACTAAAAGACAAAATACTTTGGTAAACTACGGATGGAGGTACGGACACATTGTAAAGAGAGGAATTCCCACGCGTCTGGGAATCGTATAATGCATGTGGCAGGAAGATTCGTAAAGTTGCGTGTTACTGGTAGGACGGTCTGTTTGAAGTGCGATCCAATGGATTTTAATGCGGTGTGCGGTGGAACAGCGGCAGACCCGTATAAGGGCTGGGCTGCAGTTCATGACTTCACACACGGATTTAACATCTGTGAAATTTGTAACTTCAGTTGACGGTGATATGACATTCAATTAATATTTTTACATATTCTTATGTGGACTGTGCTATATAGTGATCTATTTGCAGGTTGTGCCAGTCACCACCGCTTTCGTAGGCGAGTTAAAGATGCGGTTAGACCGAGCTTCCTTCACACAAATGTGTCAAAGATATGTGACCACAGTTTCTCGCCGTCATGGCGGTTCGTAGAAGGTTTTACGTGCATTTCTAGCTCATTTCTCTTCTTGAAGCTGCAGTAACTTCCGTCGTGTGACAACCAGGTAGCTAGAAAATGACTAATGTAGCAAAATTAGCTAATAGCGATTAATCGCGTTTGTTTAAAAACTAAAACAGCGTACGCAGGACAACGACTTTCCTTAAGAAACTATAACATGTTTGGAAATAAATCAGAGGATAGCTTAAACTTTCAGCATATAGCATAACAATGCCGTAAAAATTTGTATTGCTGAAATGAAGCTCAGGAGGTAGTTGGAGAAGAATTTTTGTTTTCTACGGGGCATTTCAGAGACAGCTACACAGTTCGCGAATTATCGCATTTCATTTTATTTAAACTACACTGAGGGCAGGGTCGGTATTGGTAGTAAACACGCTAAACCTCATTTTGCTCCCATTGTGAGACCGATGATGAACTGAATAATATAAGAAACCGAGAAAGTAGATAAACACAAGACAAAAATCACAGGAGGATTTGGCCTTGTCACCCGAAAGCCATTATTGCCAGAAAGCTTGCAGCTCTTGGCTGGCTGACAACACTGTTCACTTTTAATAGCAATGAAACAGTTCCTGAAAGCGCCCTCTCCCATCTTTTCGGGATGCTGCCGCGTTATTTAGTTTCCCTCGTTGCAGAGGAAAAACAAACTTTTCTGTATTACCTTCATCACGCTGGGGATTTGGCACGAGATCTCTGTTTATCGAATCGTCAGTCACGCATCCCCTTAGCCATACAAGAGGACTCGTTTCGAACCAGTAAGAAGTTATGAACTGCGCATGTAGTCAGGAGTGTTTAACCCAGACACAGCATCAAAGTGCAATGGCTTTCTGAATACCCTTAACCTGATAACTAAGATGCCAAAGCTGTTTTCACTAGAGCCGGCAGTTGAAAACGCGCTCTGGTACTGGTTGACGTCTAAAAGGGCCTGGCTTTAGCAAGAAAGACTTAACTGCGGAAGTATCATCCCTGACTATAATTCATGGAACTGGAATACTCCTGAGGCGTTTGACAGGAGAATAGTTCAGTGGTGAAGCTCCTTAAACAAAGGACTGTTAGAAAAGACCCCTCTGCCAGATATTCACCCATTGCAACCAAAGTCAACGCAAATATATTCGTAGTTTGAATCTGTCATTTCGAAAAGAACAGTTCTACGCCACCGTTTACATTTATAAAAAGCTCGCACTGTTTGTCGAGCTTGTTCTCTCATCGTGCTTTTCCGCGCAGCGCGCCGAGACGGAGGGGGAAATTCCAGCTTCTCTCGAAATCTGCCGCCGCAATGACAAGGGCACTGCGCCGGCTGCTCACCGACTTTCCAATTCGATAAACTTTCACGACAGCCGTATACTTCAGTTGTCGGTGTCACGCTTTCGTCGAACCTGTTGCACGACGATTGGGATTCACGGTCTCCAGTTTTATAGCGCTATACGATAAGCTCGTTCGTTCGAAAAATGCGTATTGGGCCTGAAGATGGCAAAATGAATTGCCGAAACTGGTTGTTCGAAAGTAAATAAAATAACGTAAAGTATACGGCTGTAGGTAACGTTTATTGAACTGTCTCCCGGCCGTAATGGACCGACAGAGACATCAGATTTCGTTCAGATACGTGACGTATGCAGAACGTGCCCAGAAATTAGTGACGGAGATGGGAGGTCCAGATCACCGAACGTTCAGAAAAAACAGTATTTTTGGTGCGGGTCGGACGATGTATGTAGTACAGAACGGTAATCGTAGGGTCGCGGGGCTGGGTTCGTATGTGAAACAGTATTTTTCCTTTAAATTTTACGTTACTTGCACTGCAAATAAACCGAAGTGAAGGTCAATATATTGTATTTAATATCTTCATAAAAGGCGTGACAAGAGAAAGCAGTGTACCATGTGGCACTGCAAGCACGCTTCCAGGAAAGGATTGTAAGGCGTACACGAGAACTCGGTATAAAAAACTGAATACTTCACTACTGTACAGTTACTGATTCACACTTGCTGAGGTGATACTCGTCGTAAAAACGAGGTAGCACTTATTTTCTCAGTATCTTGCACACGTTACGAACGCCTCATTTTAACGCCACACAGTTACTTTAAAGTTTCTACAGCGAAGCAGACTCGGTCTACATTCGTGAAAGGTTCTCTCACCGCACGGTTTGGCGCGTAACGTATCATTTCGCCAAATATTGGCGAGTATAGCTGGTGATGCGCAAAGATGCAACATTCTCGGAACGTGGTGTATTTTTGTCACGCGGTGAGGTAAGAGCAGTTTTGTAGCTTTTTGATCAAATTCTTTACCTTGCAATAAGAAAGACGTCACAGAGTTGCAGTAGCAGAGTGCATCCTGTTTTTTTTTTTTTTTTTTCTAAACGCTTGACCATCTCTATCTCGCACTTCTGTGCTTTTCCTTTCAGGCCAAGCCCTGCATACACCATAAATGTAGACGAAATCTGTGGTGACGAGTAGGCGCAGTCTCTGTGGCCAGTCCTATGTGCTTTGTTGGAAAAGTAACAAACCGCCATTCTCGATGAGAAAGAACTCTCAGTAAGATTTAATTATTTTCAGGAAGTTCATGTAGTGCAACTGCGTTTTCAGAAATCTGTTACGCATGTTTAGCCGTAAATTTTTTGTATTTTGATCGTAGCTGAAAGAGTAATGAACACGTATTACTCGACAAAGCGAATATAGAACAGTAACTTTCAAAAATGACGATGAGGAATTACCGGCGTTCGAATTCATTATAAATAGGGAGCTTTATTTCTTTTCCAGTCAAATGGCTTGCTTAGATGTTGACATTACTGCGTGCAGATACTCGGCTTTCAGATCCCCGCAGCTGCTTCTTTGATCATCCTACCGATTGTGCAAACACGGGTACTGTAGCTAGCCGCACGAATCACGTGAAACGTGCTAATTGTTAGTGGAAAGCAGTACATTTAAATGGACGGTTCTTGTGAAGTGATTAAATATTGTAAGGTGAGGTTGTCCCAGCTTTCGCAATGAAGCGGCAGGTAACCGTCACTGCTCGTCTCACTTTTGTCTCGTCACGAACTGAGTCTAAAAGAAACCGCACTCGCCGCTCGTCAGTCGGAGAAATGTTCCGGCTCGCTTCTCACCTTCAGCCTGTAGTTCCCTTACTAGCGTATGGGCTGCGACCTGTCCCGTTCATCCAGTTCCACTCACCTTTCACGTGTACTCTGATGAGAAATAGGAATTATCTATGTACTCGCTGGTATCATTTCTAATTCCGACTATCAATTACGCGTATACGTATTAAGTAAATTAATATTTTCTTGGGCGCATATAAAATATCGTAGCGTCGTCGTTACTGTTTGATACTTGCCGTTTAAACCCAGTTATAGAGAGATCGTTGTAACATTTGCCGACTTGTGTAGTGCGAATGAGTACACAGTTGCGGACGCGTCACTGTCGTGATAGTTTGTATCGGGACTATCCCTGGGCAGCGTTCGGTGTTCAGAGGAAGCTTCCACGGCCCGTATTTCACGGCAGTGTGTCCGTCCGAAACCGTTTTTCCGGTAAGAGTGCAGCAATGTGGATGCAACACGCGGCCTTTTTGCGGTATGGCTCCGCAACATTTCCGCGTGAGGGGGACGACGCAGGCGGTTCCCGAGGTGTTGCCGCCGTCACCCGACGACGGCGGAGAACGCCCGCTGCGAGCCGGCTAGCCGGAGCGCTGTGTTTCGTGTCAGGCAGAAAAAATGGCGCGTGTTCGAGACAGACGCGATTTGTTGACGTACCGGAACGTAGAAGGGGGCGCACGAGAGAGATGAACAAATTTCATAAATGTGGTAGGTGCATCTCCGGCCAGGTACTCAGGTTGTATTGTACCTGAAGCTGTCCAGCTGACAGAGGACAGTCCTGGTGCTACAATTTTCTGCTTAACTGCAGCAGTGAACCGTAAATGTATGTAGAGTAGATTTTTTACATTTCTGAACTTTCCTGAAGCATCTTCACATGTTTCCCCCTTTATATACACCAGCTTGTCAACTGTTCTTTTATTCCGGGCGTTTTGTAATTGCTCTTAGTGTCCCAGAAATCTTTTAAATGAGTCGCATATATGAAGTCGTAGTTCTCTCGCTGTACTTTTGCTCTGCAAAAAATATCTACATAGAGATTTGATTGGCTTTTCAAACTAAACTAATAAATTGCACGAGCCCTTGCAAGACTGTTGCAAACGTTTCATACCTACAGTTGACTACCGGTGCATCAGAGTTCTGTATGAACCGCCTGTAGCCAAGTGCCGATGGATAACCAGTAGCCCGCTTGTGGACTGGCACACAGCCACGTGCCTCCGTGCTGGTGCCGCCAGTCCTCGCACCAGTTGCTTTTGCGACATACTCAAAAGCGTCTCAACTTGAAACTGCCTTTCTATTCCTTAAGTGTACTACTTGCTCCACAATTGCTTCGTCGTCAATGTAAAATGTGTCCTCAGTGAATGTTTTCTGGAAAATACAGTCTCCATTTAAATAAATGTGTATTAGCCTGTAGTCGGTGCGAATGACGTACAGAGAGAGAGAGAGAGAGAGAGAGAGAGAGAGAGAGAGAGAGAGAGACCCAGCTCGTCGCTCACGGGTTTCACACATTGTGGTTAGGTTACTCTCGCATTGTGTGCCACCCTTATACCTGCATTACACCATAAATCTGCGGAAGATCTTTTGTAAAGGTCATGTTATACGGAACTGACTGAATCGAAAACCTTGAAAGTGCAATAAAATTGCTTTACGTTGGATTTGGCGTTTGCCGGGAGCTTTCCACCGTTCACAAATGACCAGCAGACTAGTGGAGGTTTTAGGCCCACACAAGTGCATTGCAGAATGATAGAACATTACCTGATCCCTACATGTTCCCGCAGCAAGTGTGTGAATTGAATAAAGCAGACAGTACAAGAGCCGTAACTTTATAATTTTTTCTAATTTCTTGGCTTTTGGAACGTGCCCATACAGCCAACGAAGTACAGGAAATGGTATTACAGTTAGTTTCGACAGTTGGTGCTGGACATTATTTGAATTCGTGTCAGAGTACGATATAACATGGGATTAACAGAGGTAGGATTCGACATAAAAAGAGATTTACAATCAAGACACGAAAACAAGTGAACAGGACGAAAATGACTAAACACATGGTGCTAGTATACTATAAAAATCCTACTGGTAACACAAGAAATGATAAATCGCCTATGGTACACATTTGAGATATTCCAAGGTCAGTTCCCATTAATGCCTATATATCTAAATCAACAGTAAAATTTTCTTTGTCAGTCCTCGAATTGTTTTAGAAGCTTCGGATAGAGAACTTGTAGCGTTGTTCTTGGGGGACAAAAAATAAAAAGAATTGTTACTTTTTTTAATGTCGAAAAAGTGAATATTTTGGTGGGCCACTTGGCAACAGAATCAGGGATTTATTACGCTATTATAACAACATACATTGACCATTAAATATCTGAATAAGAGCAGCATATTGATAAATATATTTGAGATCGCTCGGAAGAAACATTACCATTTCTGTGCATTTTTATAGTCGCGATACAGTCATACCCGGAACAACACTAAGGGACCAGAAGATTTATAGACTTTAAAAGAAATGCAACACTACACAATTAAAAAAAGTTGGTTCAGAAATAATAGGAAAACGATAATGTTCCTTCTGCCTCATGCTGCGTTCGGCCCATCAGCGTGATCGTAATTTCTGATGATGAAGTAACACAAAATAATTAACAGTTAAGTAAATAAGGAGATGGACTCATCAAGGTTAATCTACGAAAATAAGCACACTTATCTTTAACACACGTTTTTTTTTTAATGCTACGTACCTTTTCATATTAAATTACAATAGATGACCATTGTGGTTAAATACTTTATACATAACAGTCAAAATGTCCTCTTGATGCTGTCTGTTCGATATCAGTTACAAGAAACTACATCTTTTCTGATTGGAAAAAATAACAATTAGCATATTCACTCAATATTTTCACATCAAATATAAAATACAGTTGTGGAACGCAGCAAGTACGCGTCCGCCTCTCATGGAATACAAACAGTAAAAGGTGAGGCGCCAAAAGCCTCATTTGTCTTGAAACAACAGAATTCTTTTTTATACCATTATTCGATACATGTACATAGATTTACTGGCACCGCGCAAGAACGGCAAAGATAAAGAATAATAGATTCTGTCGCTGCTATCCGATGATTCATTTCTTTTACTTTACAGTTGTTCGATAACTTTAGGCCATCAGGCGTTCACTATTGAGCGTATATTAATGTTTGTGAGACGAAAATTACTAATATTACACTGCCTCCCATGAGGAGGGAGGAATACCGAAGGTATCACTTTCATCCTCATGCCCATTGGAATATTTGTAATTTTCGGATGTAACATACAGGTTATTAAAAGTCTCATTTCATATTCATTCCATAATAAAAGAATTAACGTTTCAATTTGTAATTACTGACGGTGGATCATTGTGAATTTGTTCTGTGTTCCTATCAGTGTTTGTATGGATTCAGTCTATCTTGGTGATTCTTAAAATTAAGGCTATAAGTACACATTTACAAAATTTATAAGGAAATAGTCACTTCATTTTTCATCGTTGCAAAAGTAATTTGACTATCACAACTGGTACACAACTTTCTGTTTTGACAGTATTCATTATATTGTCATCGTCTTGTCGGTTGATTGCCTTGTCCGTCGTCGCACTTAATTACACATTTATTTTCGTCGCACAAACACTATTTATGATAGACTTGGATTGTAGAGCGGCCACTGGTGATGGCTTCGACAAGGAAGTCCATATCTTTCACTTTCAGGGCTCGAGTGTGGCTCTCCGAATTATTTCACATATGAAACAGATAAAATATCTTATATTAGAATAGCTTACAAAACTAATTTTATATACATGTGGAATGGGATATAGGAAGGATCGGATCCTTTGACGTATTTTTGTGTGCTTATTTTCATTCGTATCGTGACCTCTCGTCAAAGTTTACATTTCAACAGTGTTCAGAGGTGATCTTGTGACTTGTCTCTGTGCACAATCAGTCATTATAATAATTATGCTAACTTCTCTATTTTAGAGTCTCTCAGAAGGTATATGATACATACAAAAAGGTTTTCAGTACTGGGTGTGAATGTTTTTGCTACAGAATGTAGCGCACAGCAACTGCGTTGGCGGTTGTATGTTTACATTATTTCGTCACATGGTGGCTGTCGCCTCCACTGTTGCGAGCAATCTTGAAATTCAGTCTGCGATGATTTCGCGCTTGAGGTGCCGTGCGTCGCTTTTGTTCGGCGGATCGTGACTTTGTGCTTTTTAGATTGCTGGAGGGAGCTTCTGCCACCGAAACTGCCTCACGTCACTTCCTGTCCACTATCCAGTTACGGATCCACAGGTGAGTGGTAGCTACCGCTGCAACTGCATGTGTGGAATGACACTGATTATTACACACTGCACACATCAACGAAATTTTCACACATATGGTGCAGTAGAATACTGCCACTGAAAATCGTCGAACTTTAAAACTTCACTTGCACTGTGGTGAGCGTCTGCGTGAACGGTGTATTAACAGAAATTCTCGCGTCATAACATCACACGGTGTTTACAAGTTGATTTACATACTAATATTTACAAGAGTTCATTTAAATCGATAAATAATCTAATTGACCACTTTGAATCAAAACAATTGTTTCTTAATTAGTCTTTTTTTTTTATTTATGCCTACGGTCACAGGTAGGCTATTATAAGTCCTTTTTCTTTGACCAAATACATTCCAATCTCCTTTACAAATTAATTTCATTCATAGTAATCTTTATCACGCTTGCTTATTCATTTTGTAGGACCAATACATTTTTTTAGTGCTCGTCTTATTTAGTGACTTGTGAGGGGAGCTTCATTTATGTCAAAAGTTTTTTCGTATGTGCTTGTCTTTAAAGAAAGTTCGAGGACAGATTTGAAAATAGCAATTCCGCCTCTGAGTTTCGTGTAGAAATACAAACAGTCGAAAAAAGAAAGGTGGAAAAGCGGGCCTACTGGCTGATCGTCGACAGAATTTAAATTACTCCTCAACCAGGTCGAAAATTTAATTTAGCTTGCGCATTACAAAAGCAATATGCGCGTCGCGAACCTACTCATTTTTATATGTAGTGCCTCACTTCCCAAGCACACGTGCATCTTTACAAGTTGATCCTGAGGAGTGGATAGGATCAAGGATCTTAAAGGATTTGCACTTAGAAAAGGGATTCAATAATCACATAATCACAGAGAAAACAATAAATATTGCAGTGCACACTTAAAATAAAATCTATCACTTCAAGCATTTATATCTAATATGTATCTTGCTGCAGCTTGCTTACTACTCTTTGCTCATATCTTAGACTAAGTCAAGTTTATACATTACGCATTTGGGTATTAATTATTTATATATATAAGCCTCTCACTAGAGTGTTGTTGTTTGCTGCTGTCGCTACCTGTGAAGCTTGGGCGAGATCCTTATTCTATGTAATGCTAGCTTGTGAATTTGCAGTATCGCTAATGCTCAATAGTACCGTGAAGTTGGCATAATAAACCATGTTACTCATATGTTCTTTTACTCAGCTTGTTTCTAGTCTGGACTCGTCTTACTTTGCGTTATATAATAAACTTCCTTTTTATTCCATCACGCTTTTACTTAAGGTTAACGTCAGGCCTTTTTAGAACAATTGCACTGCGTTATCAATCTGTTCATGCTTAATCCTAGGTATCTGTTCACTTCAAAGAGATGTTATTTTATCGCTGGCACAGCACTGTGCTGGAATTTACAAGTTAAATCTACCGACTGTTTTACGCTAACAGGTGGTGCCTTATTTACGTCACCTTTGAAAATAGGGAATAACCTCATGGAATCGAATCTTTCTCACAACTTTCCTCTTTTGTCTGGACGTTTAAGTATTTCCTTTAAAAACAAGTCATTAATTTGTCCTCGATTAAATTTCACTTACTAATACTAAGCACATATAATCATCATTTTCATATTACTATTTAGTGAGAGAAGTGCATTGTTCGCTCCTTCCTCTTTCCTCATTTTAGTACCTCGGGGCTAATTAATACCTCTCGAGTACATCATTTTCCTTACATACTAACTTATAACTAAAATTGAAAATCGCCTCTACGACATGTCCTCCTGTTTGCATAAAGATTATTCATGTAAATCCTTGTCTACAACTTATTCTGTATTTCATTTTCCAGACGCGTTGTTTTAATACATAAGGTTTCCTTTCAGCACCGGTTAACGTCCGTAGTCAGTTCAGTTCCGTTCTTGTTACTCATTGGTTAATCCTGATCTCCAATACCTTAGAATTTTCTTACAGCTTAAATTAACTTAATTCCTGGCGTTATAAAATTTTCTTAAATCTTGATGGTGGAACAATCCTTTGATTTTATTCGTGGCAGGGTCAGATAACAAATAGCTACCAATGTGTGGTTTCTTCATTATCACAAAGGGACCTTCATAAATGTGTTGCCACTTACGATTCTTCTTTAACAACAGGGATGGTTTAAAGTGAGTCCTGACTAATACCTTTTCTCCTTCTTTGAAATCTATAACTCTGTTTACCTTTTTATCAAATGCCTTTTTTCGGAGGTTAGCATACGTTGTCAATGATATGAGAGCTTGCCTGATTTTTGCGTCTAGGTCCAATTCGTTGTCCTGTAACTTTGGAAGGGGGTCTATCCATTCATTCCTCTCTTTTGATCTTGACATTCTCATGTGGCGTGAATCCGGTCGACAGATGAGGAAGGTGGTTTACAATCTGTTCGAATGGTGTTACGAAGTCTACCCACTTAGATTCCTTAATCGGAATGTACGTCCTTATAAATCTGTTAAATTCTTTGAAGATTCTTTCTGTCGGATTCGATTGCGGTCGAAACAGGGATATCAAAATTTGATTCCATGGCGAGCAAGAAATGCACGCCATGGGCGTGATGTGAAATTTGAAGCATTATCAGACAAGATTGATTCTGGAACCCTGAATCGTGGGAAATAATCATTTTCAATGCGACGAATTATTGGATTTGCACAAGATTATTTTACTGCGTACAGTCTTATGTGCTTAGAAAAATTGTCCAGGATTGCTACTAAGTATTTAGCGCCTCCCCTACCGGTGGGTAGTGGACCTGCTAAATCAATACTAAGAAGCTGGTTTGGCCTTTCAGCAACTATTGGATTTAATGGAATTGAAGTGGAAATGTTTAAGTATTTTGCCTTTTGACAGATGACACAGTTTCTCAATAATTTATGAATTCTCTGGTGTAGATTCGGAACATAACAGTAAGTCGAGATTTTCCTTTTACATTTTTCTGGTCCGTAGTGACCCCATGAAATGTGAGTGTACCACAGATGTTCAATGAAATTTCGAGGCGAGGGATGCAAACACACCACCTCTCAGATGACTCAGACGTCTTATGAAATAGCACTTGGTTATGAACTTTATAAAACTTGGATAACTTGTGGGCTGGATTTTCGTGAAGAATTTGTCTAACCTTTTTCCATTTTGGATCTGTATTTTGAAGAATCTGAATCTGCCTACATAACTGAAGAAAATATTTTCTGTGAATTGGATCTTTCATTAACAAAACTTTATAATTAGACATTTGTTCCACCAGTTCGCTGGTTTCTAGTAAGCCCTCAGGTGAGCGAGAAAGTGCGTCTGCTATAGCATTATCTTTACCTTTTATATATACAATGTCAGTCATATTCCTGCAGGAATAAGCACCATCGAGTAAGACGAGGGTGTTGCAACTTGCATGTAAGGAGGAATGATAAGGCTTGATGGTCTGAATAGACTTTAATTTTTCTTCCATAGATATAATAGTTAAATCGCCTAAAAGCCCATATTACGGCAAGTGCCTCCAACTCCGTAACCGAATAAGACTTCTCACACTCTGATAACACTCGACTCGCAAAGCTGATCACTTGGATTTGCTCGTGTTCATTTACTAATTGAATCTGGAAAAGACAAGCGCCGATACCCACAAAGGAAGCGTCTGCAGTAATACAAAATTCCTTCTCCATCTGAGGATGGAGAATGTTACTGTTAACCAGACTGTCTTTAATTTTCTTAAATCCGTCTTGGCATTCCGGCGTCCAATTCCAATGTGAATTCTTTTTTAAAAGGTTGTGAAGAGCGGGATTGTTCAATACCTGATTGGGAACAAAACGTCTGAAAAAATGACAAGACCGATAAATCCTCTGTTGCCTTTTTGTAACAGGGGTTGGAAAGTTTTTTATAGCAGACAATTTTTCCGGGTCGGGTTTAATTCCTTCAGGGGTGATGATGTGTCCTAAAATTTTAATTTCACTTTTTCCAAACTTGGATTTCTTAAGATTTGCTGTAACACCATACTCTCTGAATCGTTGAAATTTCTTTTGCAGAAGGGCCACATGATCTTCCAAATTTTTCGATGCTACAAGAACATCATCCACATAGACTGTTACCTCATCTAAAAGTTCAGGACCTAGTACATAGTCAAGGGTAGAAATAAAAATTCCGGAACTCACATTTAGTCCAAACGGTACAATTTTGAAATGGTAAGATCTACCTGCAAATATAAACGCAGTGTACTTCCTAGACTCCTGCGCAAGTTTTACTTGCCAGTAACTGCTTTTCAAATCAAGGGTACTCAAATACTTAACTCCATGAAACTTCTGCAGATGCTCTTCAAGAGCCTCTGGTCTCGTTCTTATGGGTACTATAATTTTATTGATTAATCTTGCATCTAGGACTAGCCTTACGCTACCATCTGATTTTAGCACAGACAATAAAGGACTCGAATAAGGTGAATGAGATACTTCTATCACATTCCAGCGTAACATTTTCTTGATCTCGCACTTGACAGCTTCGCGTCTCGCATATGGAATGGAATAGCTTGTTCTACAGTAGGTTGAATGGGGCAGGACATCCATTCGATATTCAAAGCCTTTTATTAGTCCAGGTTTCTTAGAAAATACTTGAACGTAATCTGTTAACAAATTGTAAAGCTCATCCTTCTGTTTGGATAATTCAATGGACTCACTAGCTTTACCGTATAATTCATTCTGACCGGGAATTAGGTCTTTATACTCATCGTCATTAACACTTTCAAGATCTGTCATGTCTTCTGTCTGACTGTACTGTTGTCTTTTAGTCCATGGCCGTACTGCTATTTGAAGCACCCCAAAGTTTGTCTTCACCTTACTTCTTAACAAATTTACAGTTACTTGTTGCTGGCTCGCTACTAGAGTACAGATTCCACACTCGATGTCAATTTTAGCTTTCGTCTGCCTGAAGAATTCCATACTCAGGATACATGGCACTGATAGGTTTTTAACAATAAGAAAAATGCACGTTACTGAAATACTCTATCTGGATTTGAAGCTGAGTCTGAAGATTTACACGTTGTGTTAGTGGACCAATTGCTCCCGATACGGTGCAACCTTGAATTGGAAGTGATAAAACTTTGCATACAGAGGATATTTGCTTAAATAAACATAAAGATAAGACATTTATATTAGCTCCTGTATCTACAATGGCTTTTACTGGTATGTTGGCAATTGATACTCTTATGGAAGCTTGAACTTGTTCGTCCCATACGTCATCATTGTCTTTAGTCTCAGTGTCTGCTACTAGATCATCCCGTAAGTTTGTCTCTTTGTCATACCTAATTGCTTTAATTTCGTGTAGGCTAAGGGACAGGGTGCCCCCATTCAAACTTGCAGCATCCTCTAGGAGGCTCAAAGGTGCTGCTTTTAATTTTCCGCTCGACGCTTACTTTCCTGCTGATTTATATTTCTTAAAGTTTCTTCCGTCTGGAACTGGTGTTGGTTTTGTGGTACGAACTCGGTTGGAAACGGATTTTGTTGTCCTGGCGTATTCGCTTGCACATAATAAATTTGCGTATTATGCGGGCGTTTAGGCTTCAGAGTTCGCTTGTGGCTGAAAAGTATTTTGCTGTGGCTTGTGTTGATTGTAACCGTTAGTGAAAGGTGTACATTGGTCTCCACCTTGATTATGCCATTTATTTCTTTTCCACTGTCGATTTGAATCGTAAGACTGATCGTTTTGATAATCCCCGTTGATCGGTTGCGTGTTTCCATATTGCTGGGGCTGTGTGTTATAATGTGCATTTTCGTACTGAGGTGGTGACGAATTATATATTGGATTGTATCTCTGGCCGTTATTGTACTTATTTTTGTATTTGCTGTTGGAGTACGTAGTGTGTTTATTTTTGAAACAGTTGTGGGGTTGGTACTGGCTGTGGCTGTGACGCGCTTTCGCTCGGCCACCATTGTTGCCTACGTATTCTGTATTGTGCTGGCCGCCTGCACTGAAGTGGGCGTTGCCAACATCAACTCTAGCGTCCTCGTAAATCAGATCTAACGAGTCTAACACAGATAAGAAAGTGTCCGTATCGTCCTCAGACACGTTTACTAACTTTTCTCTGATCGCAATCGGTAGCTTAGTTTTTAGAATCATAATAACGTCTTTGGCGGTGATGGGCGAATCCCAGAACTTGATTTTCGCTAAATACTTTTCAAAATATCTTCTCAAACTACCGCGCTTACTGTTAAAGACTTCGGCGTTGTAAACCTCTTTTCTCAGACGCTGCTGCACACCAGAACTCCAGAATTTAGCTAAAAACATCTGTTCAAACTCTTTGTAATTTTTACAAGAGTCGACCATTTCGGTTCCCCATAAGGCAGCATCGCCTACGATAAATCCACTAACGAATTGAATTCGCTGGCGGTCACTCCAGCTATTCGGGAAAATTCCTGAAAAATTTCGGAGGAACACTATAGGATGAATTCCTTTTCAGTGGGTGAAAGGTCGGAAAAATACGATGTTTGATCACGCTTTCCTCCTGCATCAAACTGACAAGTGGGTGGGCTGGTAGTCTGGTTAACTTGTGCTTCTATATAACTAGGAGTTTGAGCGTTATCAAATGGTGAACGGTAATGTACTTGCTGTTGTTAATTACTTCGTGGTGAATTATTCCAGTTTCCTGACACGGGAGGTGGGGAATTTTCAACTTGACATTTTAGTGTACGAACTTCATCAACTATCTGTTGACGCCAATCAGGTAAATCTTGAGCTAACGTTCGTCTTATCTGGCCTAATTCTGACATCACCGTGTCTCCTGTTTTTCCAGGGGCTGCCAATATTTCAAAGGCCACGTTTTTGACCGTTTCCCTGAGTTCGTTCTTGACCTTGTTTTCTATGAATCCGTTTTTGTTTTTAATCCACTCTTGGTAGTGGTCGGACAATGCTTCAGCATGTGCCTTAACAGTATTCTTTATTTGATCCTCTACATTAAGAGTCTCAATCTGTTTGGAAAGATCAACAACATTCTCGATCGTGTCTACTGCGGTTTTAACTCCTTTGACCTCATCAGAGATTGCAGTATAATCTTCTTTTAAGATCGCAGCTTGTTTTTGATATTCTATCACTTTTGAATTTATCTCTCCCTTGGCTGCTTCGATTTTTTCATCTAACCGTTTTGAAACATCCTCTATTTTTGACTCTACTTGTGTGTCAATTTCTAGCCTCATGATCGTAATCTGACTACTGATTTGGCTTTGGACATTACACAACAGAGTATTTAAATTTAGTTCGTTTACTGAATTTAACCGTGTATTTAGGTCATTTATCTCCGTTTACAGATCTGTTTTTACTGAATTTGTCTGTTTTTACCGAATTTATTTCTGTTTTTACTGAATTTATGTCTTCTTTTACCGAGTTGCACAGATTTGTAAGGACCTGATTTTTATTATGCCGTCTTTCGGCCTTCTCTTTTTCTTCGCGGGCCTTTTCATCTAATCTTTCCTGTTTTTGGCATTCGAACTTGCGTTCCATTATTGCTTCGATCATTGCAGCCAAGTCATTTTTTTCAAAAGCGGGAATAGTTTGCACACTAGGGCCAGCTTCTAAAACTTCGGTTGAGGCTGCTTCTGCCTCCGCTCGTGTACCTATCGCGCGTGATCGTAATGGATAGTGAGGTCCATTCGCATCACCGCTGTCGTCTGGTTTTGTTTGTGTGCGCTGTTTACCGTCAGCCATGGTCGTGGATTATTTGTCAAATGTCAAAATGCTACAGATACTGTTTGTCAGTCGTTTGTCTGTGACGTAGTGCTATGGCTTACTGGGACCTAAGATGAAATTTTAACTCTAAGTAACAACTGACGTTCATTTACGCCGAGAAGACAAGATGGTTCCTACTAATTACAAACAAATGAAATATCACACGTTTTACAAGTTTTGAGCGTAGTTATCCGCCATATCGTAATTTTTTTATGCACTGACAACAATGTTACACTTTCACTGAATTTAACTACGTAAGAATGGACTATGGACAAATTGAAATAAAGCTGTTTCAAGGCAAGGAAAGACAGGTTTACGTTCTGATCAACTCGAAAGATGCTACGTCACTACGAAAGCTTGGCTACTGCGTATAAAAATTTGACTTACTATGGCTGTCTTGATAATGATACAGCTGGATACTCGCGTTTTTTGGTAATTTCATCAATCGTTCTTCTGAATTAATTAAAAGGTTTTCCCACTTCTCTTTCTCGGTTGAATTGCATCCTCATGAAAAAATGAGTTATTAGAACAAGCACTGAAAAATTAAAAAACACATACATGAAATGATTTTTGATCAAGTCCCTGTCCGGGTGCCAAGTGTAGAGTGGCTCTTCGGGGACAAATAATAAAAAGAATTGTTACTTTTTTAATGTCGAAAAAGTGAATATTTTGGTGGGCCACTTGGCAACAGAATCAGGGATTTATTACGCTATTATAATAACATACGTTGACCATTAAATACCTGAATAAGAGCTACATATTGATACATATATTTGAGATCGCTCGGAAGAAACATTACCATTTCTGTGCATTTTTATAGTCGCGATACAGTCATACCCGGAACAACACTAAGGGACCAGAAGATTTATAGACTTTAAAAGAAATGCAACACTACACAATTAAAAAAAGTTGGTTCAGAAATAATAGGAAAACGATAATGTTCCTTCTGCCTCATGCTGCGTTCGGCCCATCAGCGTGATCGTAATTTCTGATGATGAAGTAACACAAAATACTTAACAGTTAAGTAAATAAGGAGATGGACTCATCAAGGTTAATCTACGAAAATAAGCACACTTATCTTTAACACACGTTTTTTTAATGCTACGTACCTTTTCATATTAAATTACAATAGATGACCATTGTGGTTAAATACTTTATACATAACGGTCAAAATGTCCTCTTGATGCTGTCTGTTAGATATCAGTTACAAGAAACTACATCTTTTCTGATTGGAAAAAATAACAATTAGCATATTCACTCAATATTTTCACATCAAATATAAAATACAGTTGTGGAACGCAGCAAGTACGCGTCCGCCTCTCATGGAATACAAACAGTAAAAGGTGAGGCGCCAAAAGCCTCATTTGTCTTGAAACAACAGAATTCTTTTTTATACCATTAATCGATACATGTACATAGATTTACTGGCGCCGCGCAAGAACGGCAAAGATAAAGAATAATAGATTCTGTCGCTGCTATGCGATGATTCATTTCTTTTACTTTACAGTTGTTCGATAACTTTAGGCCATCAGGCGTTTACTATTGAGCGTATATTAATGTTTGTGAGTCGAAAATTACTAATATTACAAACTGAATGTTTGTACAGGTCTGTAAGTACAATCTACACAGAACAAAACAGTTCACAAGAACTGGAGTTGCGCATTACAGCTACACGCATAGATACACCAGTATTCAGACAAGTACACATAGAAAGTACACAGTGACATGAATTCAGACTGAGTATTCCATGTCCTGCAGAGTAGCACACGGGGATACCGTCAGTTAATTGAGCTTTCGTCTTCCTCTGGCATTCTAAGTACACGAAGCATTAATTAGCAGCTGGGAGCTGTACCTTCGTGTCGCCACTGCTGTCGAACTCGTGCGGTAGTTTATACGTTGCTACAGCGTTAGATGTTACCGAGGTTCGGAGGCTGCTTGGGAACACATGACAAAGACCCCGAAAATTACTTGAAAGGACGTTGATGTGACAAGTGCCCCGAGGACATTCTAGAATTATGTGGTTGGATGACGCTTATGTCCAACCGATACAAGTGTTTTTTTGAACTTCCAATGATTAAATTGCAGCCGTACTGTAATTGTTGTGAAGCTCATTGATATTTGTTTTCTATGATACCACGGAACTCTCGGAACTGTAGCATGAACTAACGAGTAGTGGCCGCCTTTGATTTTAGATGTCTGCGACCATTCCTCTTACCAGTCCGAAGACAACCGTTTCGTGAGCATGGGTATCATATCTTTGTGAGGGAGCTTTTCATATGTGTACTAGCTCCATTAGCTCCATGTAGAAATATTTGCTTTACACGGGCATCTACTTTTTTAATTTCAGGTATCCAAGGGGGGCCATTCATCGATACCATCACGACGCTAGGCGCTTCAGTCGGTTTAAGTAGTTCAAAGTTCTAGGGGACTGATAACCTCAGATGTTAAGTCCCATAGTTCTCAGAGCCATCGAGGCAGGGGCAGAGGCAGAGCCATCGAGGCAGGGGCAGGGGCAGAGCCATCGAGGCAGGGGCAGGGGCAGAGCCATCGAGGCAGGGGCAGGGGCAGAGCCATCGAGGCAGGGGCAGGGGCAGAGCCATCGAGGCAGGGGCAGGGGCAGAGCCATCGAGGCAGGGGCAGGGGCAGAGCCATCGAGGCAGGGGCAGGGGCAGAGCCATCGAGGCAGGGGCAGGGGCAGAGCCATCGAGGCAGGGGCAGGGGCAGAGCCATCGAGGCAGGGGCAGGGGCAGAGCCATCGAGGCAGGGGCAGGGGCAGAGCCATCGAGGCAGGGGCAGGGGCAGAGCCATCGAGGCAGGGGCAGGGGCAGAGCCATCGAGGCAGGGGCAGGGGCAGAGCCATCGAGGCAGGGGCAGGGGCAGAGCCATCGAGGCAGGGGCAGGGGCAGAGCCATCGAGGCAGGGGCAGGGGCAGAGCCATCGAGGCAGGGGCAGGGGCAGGGGCAGAGCCATCGAGGCAGGGGCAGGGGCAGGGGCAGAGCCATCGAGGCAGGGGCAGGGGCAGAGCCATCGAGGCAGGGGCAGGGGCAGGGGCAGAGCCATCGAGGCAGGGGCAGGGGCAGAGCCATCGAGGCAGGGGCAGGGGCAGAGCCATCGAGGCAGGGGCAGGGGCAGAGCCATCGAGGCAGGGGCAGGGGCAGAGCCATCGAGGCAGGGGCAGGGGCAGAGCCATCGAGGCAGGGGCAGGGGCAGAGCCATCGAGGCAGGGGCAGGGGCAGAGCCATCGAGGCAGGGGCAGGGGCAGAGCCATCGAGGCAGGGGCAGGGGCAGAGCCATCGAGGCAGGGGCAGGGGCAGGGGCAGAGCCATCGGGGCAGGGGCAGGGGCAGGGGCAGAGCCATCGAGGCAGGGGCAGGGGCAGGGGCAGAGCCATCGAGGCAGGGGCAGGGGCAGGGGCAGAGCCATCGAGGCAGGGGCAGGGGCAGGGGCAGAGCCATCGAGGCAGGGGCAGGGGCAGGGGCAGAGCCATCGAGGCAGGGGCAGGGGCAGGGGCAGAGCCATCGAGGCAGGGGCAGGGGCAGGGGCAGAGCCATCGAGGCAGGGGCAGGGGCAGGGGCAGAGCCATCGAGGCAGGGGCAGGGGCAGGGGCAGAGCCATCGAGGCAGGGGCAGGGGCAGGGGCAGAGCCATCGAGGCAGGGGCAGGGGCAGGGGCAGAGCCATCGAGGCAGGGGCAGGGGCAGGGGCAGAGCCATCGAGGCAGGGGCAGGGGCAGGGGCAGAGCCATCGAGGCAGGGGCAGGGGCAGGGGCAGAGCCATCGAGGCAGGGGCAGGGGCAGGGGCAGAGCCATCGAGGCAGGGGCAGGGGCAGAGCCATCGAGGCAGGGGCAGGGGCAGAGCCATCGAGGCAGGGGCAGGGGCAGAGCCATCGAGGCAGGGGCAGGGGCAGAGCCATCGAGGCAGGGGCAGGGGCAGAGCCATCGAGGCAGGGGCAGGGGCAGAGCCATCGAGGCAGGGGCAGGGGCAGAGCCATCGAGGCAGGGGCAGGGGCAGAGCCATCGAGGCAGGGGCAGGGGCAGAGCCATCGAGGCAGGGGCAGGGGCAGAGCCATCGAGGCAGGGGCAGGGGCAGAGCCATCGAGGCAGGGGCAGGGGCAGGGCCATCGAGGCAGGGGCAGGGGCAGGGCCATCGAGGCAGGGGCAGGGGCAGGGCCATCGAGGCAGGGGCAGGGGCAGGGCCATCGAGGCAGGGGCAGGGGCAGGGCCATCGAGGCAGGGGCAGGGGCAGGGCCATCGAGGCAGGGGCAGGGGCAGGGCCATCGAGGCAGGGGCAGGGGCAGGGCCATCGAGGCAGGGGCAGGGGCAGGGCCATCGAGGCAGGGGCAGGGGCAGGGCCATCGAGGCAGGGGCAGGGGCAGGGCCATCGAGGCAGGGGCAGGGGCAGGGCCATCGAGGCAGGGGCAGGGGCAGGGGCAGGGGCATCGAGGCAGGGGCAGGGGCAGGGGCATCGAGGCAGGGGCAGGGGCAGGGGCAGGGGCATCGAGGCAGGGGCAGGGGCAGGGGCAGGGGCATCGAGGCAGGGGCAGGGGCAGGGGCAGGGGCATCGAGGCAGGGGCAGGGGCAGGGGCAGGGGCATCGAGGCAGGGGCAGGGGCAGGGGCAGGGGCATCGAGGCAGGGGCAGGGGCAGGGGCAGGGGCATCGAGGCAGGGGCAGGGGCAGGGGCAGAGCCATCGAGGCAGGGGCAGGGGCAGGGGCAGAGCCATCGAGGCAGGGGCAGGGGCAGAGCCATCGAGGCAGGGGCAGGGGCAGAGCCATCGAGGCAGGGGCAGGGGCAGAGCCATCGAGGCAGGGGCAGGTCTTCAAAGCGTGCTGCTTGCTGCTGATCCGTGGCACAGGTGTCTAATCAAACTGTGTCCTCAGTAGGGACCCGTACAAAGACGTTGCTCTCCACCGATCACAGCCCCACCGTAGTCCAGTCGTAGGCGTTTTCTCATCTCGTAACTACGTGTCAGTTACGAAGAGCCCATATAAGCTTATCATCAATCGTCCCAAGATATTTAGTTGCTTTCGCAACTGGAAAAGTGTCGTCGCAGTTGCACCGTTACGGGAAGTGGAATCCTGTGATTAGTAGAGATCGAAAGAGAGGACTTGCTATCAGATTCCGAGGCCACTTCCTGCACTTCACTCGTGTACACGTACGACCGCGGCGTGCATTTTCGGATGGCAGGACTGAAGAGTACTGGCCTCAAAATATATGCATACGTCACCTGCGTACTGTAATATTGTAAAAGACTGGCAGAGCGGTCATGAAGGTCTGCGGTATAGAGACAGTAAAAGGGGAGCCTTCTGCTAGTTTTGTTGGTACCAGTGTAATTCTGTGTTGTAAAATGATTGCCTTCCTATTGCTCAGAAAGCATAAGTTATGCACGAGTGGTTTTGGAATCTGGAGTTTCTACAGTTTTTTCTCAAAGGGTTGACAAGAAGACGTTGTCGTATGCTCTAATGAAACCTATCAACGCAATATCATATAATCAGCCAGAGAGAAATTTAGCTGTATGTCAAGAACAGTAAAAGGGTTTCAGTTGTCCCCTTTCCTTTTCGAAATCAAAGTTGATTCCCGGTAATAGCTTGTTTTCACACCGCCATTCTAAGCGCCGTATTAATCTTTTCCATTACCTTCGTCGAACACAGTATGATGATGAAAGGCAGATCTGACTCGTTTTTATCAGATCTTTTTCCCGACTTGTGGATGGGGACACGCTACATGTTTTCAGTAAGGGGATTTTAATCTTTTGCGTCCGAAAACTAGCTGTCGTACACAGAAACGATTCTTAAAGTCGGATGTCTGTTGTCTGACAGATTTTAATGTTCTGTGTTACATTCCAGATCCAGGTTAATGCAGATTCTTCGCCGGATGGAGTGCAGAAATTCTCGATTTTCGGTTTTTGTACGTGAATATTTGTGCTGCAGCTTGTGCTTTCTTAAGGACAAGAAGCTTTTATCATTAGAGATATTTTTGTATTTTCTTAATGCCTCTTTGTGCGATTCAGAATCTGACGCAGTCCTTAAGGAACGCAATCGGGGTGACGGGTGACTAGTTGTCGGCATATGTAGTTTTCCAGGTGCCGAGACTACCCCTGCTTCATCGATAAGCGACGCAAAGACCTCACAGTATCTTTCACGATTCTCAGTAAAAGTGATAGATCCCACGTTTTCTTCCAGTAGTACTTCGAGTAAGTTCTAATTGACTTTGTGTGTTAAATTTCCGGGTGATTGCGAGGTTGACAGTCTCCGTAGATTGTGCGTTTATCATAATTTGAATAGGCAATGGATCCGGACCTGTCGCCGTGGTACACAGTGCAGTTGATGCTGTGCTAAAGGCCACTGCCGTCAGAACTTCATTTGGTCGTACTGTTCGTTTGGGTGAGCCGTCATTTAGTACGGCAAGGTTTTCCCAGTCCAGTACATCCACTAGCATTTTTCCCCGTTGCGTTGGCATTTCTGCAGCGCCGCAGTGCACGGTGGCCGTTACAGCCACCTGGGAGCCAGTGGTCGTTGTTAACTGCTGTCTGGAGAGCCTTTCATTAGGTGCTTCGAGTACAGAGATCAAATTCAGAGGGAGGTAGTTGGTCGGCAGAGGGATACCCACCGTTTGCAGTGGGTCATGCCGAGTTCCCGGATTGACAACGCAAAAGTGGCTGTCTTGTTTTACGAACCACGCTGCACCGCGTCGTCTGTCTTCTCTAATGACAAGTAGCCCTGGAGTGCGAACTATTCGTTCGGTTTTAACCGTGTTTCGGTGATGAAACAAATGTCAACTTGAGTTTCGAGCACAAAATGTCGAAGGCTATGTTTGTTTGCCTTGAGCGATCTTGCGAGACGAAATTTACATAAACATCTCTTGTACATTTTGAAGTACACAGGCAAGCCGGTGCATAACAACCATTCTGTCAATGAAGACCAAAAAATATTGATTATTAGAAATTATTGGTGTAGCTGCATATTTTTCAGTGATAGCACGTTGTAAAAGATCATCGCTTACACGCAGTGTATTGTTGTATATGATAGTGGTTTGATCGGTCTGGCAAAGAAAACAAAAACTGTTTTTTTTCGTAAACAGTTCACCTTACTTCTCGACAGTTTCCTGTGAGAGATGTGCACTTGGTCCAGCGATCCTCCAACTTATTGATCACAGCGGAAAGATATATTCTGTCAAACCGTTCAAAATACTCGTCGACTGCAACTGTCACTTCATTTGATTTAAATTTCTTCCGAGCAAGCCAGAGTTTGAAGTTTGGAAACAGGAAGAAGTCAGTTGGGCTTCGAACTGGATTTAGTCACCAGACTTTGCCCCAATTCGTGCACTTCCAGCATATTCAGCACCGGTACTTGGGAATGGTGCACTGGCCTGGTGAAACAACGCGTTTTGCTTGCCAACCTTGATCTTTATTCAGCCAACAGAAGTTTCAAACGATCCAGCAATGAACCGTAACAGGGTCCAGCCTTGATTCTTTCACGAAGTAACCTATGAAGATTATTCCTTGGGATTCACAAAAAACACTGGCTAACACCTTAGCCTATTTCCAACGTTTCCACTCTGGAGTATAATGGTCTGATCGTTTCATGTTTGATCAATAGTCACAAATCTGCGTAAAAAGCCTCGCGGATTCTGATAAGATATCGCCAGACATTATGATGAAATATTGTGCCGGATGTGCTTTTGTTCAACAGTGAGCAAATCGAGCCACCCATCTCTTACAGTTTCTTCGTAGTCAACTCGCAGTGCAGAATACTACGCACTCGCTCAGTTCAGATATCTATCAGTCAGCAATTCTTATTCGACAGCCTTGCATTACCGTATCGTGGATATTTGTCGGGGGGGGGGGGGGGGTTACTCTGTGGTGACAGTTTGATGATGGAGCGCACGACGTCTACGGTGTTTATCTGACCGCGTTTAAATTCATTAATCCAAAAGTAAGCCGTTTTAAATTGCAGTGCAGAATCTGTTTTGATTTTTGGGGCAGTCAACCCTTCAAATAAAAATGTTTGGTAACACGAAACGGATTTCTGTTTTCAATTGCAGTCGATACACTCATTCAGGTGGATCTCAACAATAAACCGTAGACTATACATTCTTGAAATTTTTTGTACGGTTCTTGGAATAATAAAGCGTATCAACAGTGAATACGCAATTAAAATTTTCCCTTTATTCTGTTCGCTAAATCTAAATTTTTGTTGTTCGTTTGCTTCGAGGGTTTATATTTGTTCAGATGACGTAATCTGACTGTAATACAATATCAGGGGACCGCCCATAGTCATTCGATTCCTCCCAAATTTATGGTATATACGGTGCTCAATCAGTGAAACAGGGGGAGGAACTCCCTATGGCCAAGTGTTCAGAAGAAATTGCATTTTTAGCGCAGGTCGGCCGATGCATCAGCCGTCTGTTAACGTACGTTTCATGTAACGATTGGCACAGCGGAAGGTAATCAGAGAGTCGCAGGGTCGAGTCTTCATATGAAAAGTTGCTGGCACTGCAAAACAACCGGAATAATGCACAATGTATCTTGTTTATTAATATCATGGAAGGCATGAAAAGGAGACAAAGGAAAATTTGGCACTGCAAATTACTTTCCAAGAAAGAATCGTAGTTAGTCTACAGGACTTAGTACTCCATTAGTTTAATTTTGGCATTTAACAGCGCTCAGCAAATGCACACGCTCACTGTGTCCCCAGTGAGCTAAAATCGGCCAATCCAGAGTGAAAAAGAAATCGTAGACCGAGAAGGCTACATCAAAATGTTTCATTCAACATCACGGGCTCTTATGACCTCAGTTGTTTCTCCGCCCTCAAACAAATCCTAAAACAAAATTCCCCATCACGAACTATCTTCATCAAAATTGGGCGAAATAATTGGTAACACTTTGTTGGCAAACTGTGCGATGAATGTAAAAGTTCGTGTGTCTACAGAAACTTTAAGTCAACCATGTAGCCCAATTTGTAAAAAATGTGGCGTGTATGACTCGTAGAAGGTACCGAGACAATTACTGCATCCCTCTTTTCACGTTGAATATCACCAGAACACGTGTAAATAAACTGTAAAATGAAGTATCTAATTGCATATACCTTCCTGGAAGTTTATTTCCAATTCCTAATTTTCCTTTGCCCTTGCTTTTCATGCCTTGATCAAAATATCAATACTCGTAAATATGATGCAGTGAGCATTATTTCGGCCTATCTGCAAAATAAAAAACTGATGCTGCATAGGGATTCGACACAACCTCCGAAAGGCCGTTCTGTATTACATCTGCTGCCTCGTAACCGAGCTAACGTAAATGGTTAATTTACCCAAACCAGCGGCAAATGGCTTTCTTTTTTCTAAGCACATGGCCATATTTATTCTCATGTTCAGAGAGTTGTGCTAATGTATCTTCTACCTTCGAAGAATTAGCCCCCTATATGCGGTGTGATAAAAAATAACGAATTTTTTAATTTCGCTGGCTGTAGACATACGGTTTTCAAACTCTGTTGTCTTGTTGTTACACATGATCCTGATGTAAGTCACTATTTTGAATGTTTAGTTTGATGACAATCCAAAAGATTACACGTCTTTTGGAGTGCTGGGCGAATTTTTGCTTTTGAAGATGTATCACAGAATTTGCATTAAATTTTGCTTGAAAACAGGAATAAAGTGCAGCACCGCATCCGAAATATTGACTGCGAGTCTCCCATGAGTAAGACAAGAGTTTACGAGTGGGATAAGTGTTACAAAGAGCGTCGAGAAGACAATGAAGACGAAGACAGTGTTGGACTACCTAGCACATAAATTAGACATGTGGAAGAAGTAAAGAAAATGGTTCTGGAAAACAGTCGAATTACGATCAGAGAGGTTTCTAACGACGTCGGCATATCCTTCGGCTCATGCTTTTTTTTTTCCCTCGGGAGTTTTAGGCATGAAACGTTTAGCAGCAAAGTTTTTCCAAAATTGAACTTCGGCCAAAAGCAACGTCGCTTTGACATCGCTCAGGAGTTGGTGAAAGAAGTCGACGATACAAAACTTCTAAAGAAGATTAAACAGGTGACGAAAAATGGGTATAGGAGCCAGACCGTCCCAATGCAAACAGCCTGAAGAGCAAACATCGAAAAAAAAATTCAATCACGATCACATGTGCGGGTTCCTTTCACTGATCTATTCGATTACAATGCGTCGTATGGTCAATAAGGAATACGTGATTTTTTGGCAAAAAATCGATAGTTTCCTCAAGAAGCGTTTTCACTTGGCGTGGCCCCATGAGACTTCTATTTCCGGGGCGGAAGAGAACCATAAAACGACGTTTTGCCACCACTGATCAGATAAAATCGGAGGTGAACGGTGTAAGGAAAAGGGAGCTGGAGATGTGCTTCCAAGATTGGAACAAGGGCTGGCGCATATGTGTTCTGAAGGGGTGTGCTCTGAAGGGCACAAGGTTGAGTTGATCAAAAAATAAACATTCTTTAAGGAAACCAAAAATTACCATTACTTTTTGACCACACGTCGTAGAAGCCAATGGTACCATGTTTCGCACCTGCTTATGTCGGTCTTCCCTTGTTCACGATTCGTAGGAAATTGAGTGAATTATAGAAGAGACCTACAGTTATTCACTTTTCAATTATAACGTAATATTTTCAATTCGGTTGGTGGCCCCACTGTAGAACAGTAGCTCACGATGTATATATATATATATATATATATATATATATATATATATATATATATATATACACACACACACACACACAAAGACAGAGACACAGAGTGAGAGAGGTGCTCATTCTTAGGAAAAATGAGATAGGAAAAACTACAGTGGAAAGATGAGAAAACTAATTTCAGTTCACGTCAAAAAGGGGAAAAAACAGGAAGCTGATTTCCTTTCTTATATGCTTTATGAAGAAATTACTGAGTCTATAATAGTCTTCTGTTTTGGAATTTTGTTTGTTTATTGATTTGCAAATGTCATTTACGGTGATAGGGGTCCAAGTAAATTTCTCACTAATGTGTTTCGTATGGATGAGTAGTGCTTTTGCATCTATGGTAGAATTATTGAGTGGAGTTTTAGTGGCACAATTAACAAAATGATTGAGTGTATCACAGTCTATTGGGATGTTTTCTTTATTGATGTTATTAATTCCCTGTTTTATGACATTCCAGGCTGCTTTACATTTATATTTGAACTTCGAAATGTATTCATCATTTGTGTTGCACTTAGCCCCTTTTATTTCTGATTTGTAAGTTTTCTCATATTTATGTAATTTGTCTTGTCTCGATCACTTTTATTAGACTTATCCTTCAGAATTAGAAGTAGTATCCTAAGTTCGGTAAGTTTTGAAGTGAGCCACTTGTTAGGACATTGCTTATGTGTATTATTAGGATATTGTCTTTTGGTTACAGTGGGGCATGACTTTCCTACAATGTGCTTAATTTCTGTGAGGAAAATAGTAAAGCATTTATCAGTTGCCTTATTATTATTAATTTTATGAGACCAGTCAATTTCCGGTAACACATTAGTCATGTTGTTTACATTGGATTCTCCTAGTAGTCTATGTCCCTTGTCTTTCTTTAGTGTTTTGAATTTTCGATTCGACGACATAGTCCTGCATGATCTGATACTGCTGATTCTATTACATCACATTCAAGAGTATCTACTACATTATTTCATCAGACCTTGGAGTTCGATACACTGGCACAATTACAATTTTTTGTGCGTGTATTACCATACCTGCTACTTCAAATATGCCTTAAAGGCACATTTTGCTAAGATCTACTACTGATTAATCTAAATCTAATTTTCTTTTAACGTAGATGGAGACTCCATGTGAAGTGATCCTTCTGCAATTGCTAGTAACTAGCAAATATCCCAGAGGAACACACAAGTCTATTTCATACTCTTTCATCCAGTGTTCACTGTTACACAATATACTGCAGTCAATTTTATCCAGCCAGTACTGCAGTTCATTGATTTTATCACGAAGAGATTGTACATTTATATGTAGAAGGAGAACATTATCTGCACAGAAAGGTATTTTGATGTCACAAGGTCTTGCATGTTCATTAATTTCCATTGATTGATCTAAAACAAGTTTTCTGAATTAATTACTTTGCTGCAGTTTTCCTCTAAAGTGGTTTCTACCCTTCCGTCCCCTGTAACGTTGTATTGCCTAAAAAATGCCAGAAATAGTCTTTTAAAACTGCAGTTGTGTTCTTGAATTTCATTTACAATTTTGCTTATCTCGTGACAGTGAAGTTTTTTATCATGGCAATTTAGAGGCTCACCATGTTCAGTGTGCATATTTCTCACCAGTCTGTTAATATCTACTACATTGCACTTTGGGGAAGTCGAGCATAATTGTTTTTATTCTAGTGTTGGTTTTGGAAATTACTTTATTCACACATGCATTATACATGAGGTTGTCTGAGGTATCACAACAACAACAGTGTTTTTCATCATATTTACGTTTAAAAAATCCCTCAAACCTGTTATGCACTTTCCGGCTTCATTATGAGCTACGTCGTTGACACTTGCCATGCAAACAAAGATGTCACTCTTTCTCAGAGTGTTCCTGTGTTCTGAGAAACCTTCAGTAACATTTTTGGTCATCGTGCCGGGTTTCAGAATGCCAGTTGCACACAAATCTGTATTCACTTCCTGTAAAATAGTAGCTAGCTTTCTCCTGTCATTGTCTGCTAGAAAAAGCACATTGCATTTCTTTGCCTGCTGCCTATGATTGCCAGTGATTTTGATTTTACTGTTTGCCATTTTACCATTTTAATTCGATTTTCCTGTTGGATGTAATGCTCATTTTCAATGTTAACAAAATTGCTGCGGTCTTCTGATAAAACACTGAACTTATTTGTGCATACAAGACTGTTTTTTTATGAATTTTGTTGAGAGGTTATTTCTTTTACTCGCTTTGGTAGGCAGTTCTTGAGAAACAGGGAAATTGTTTGAATGGTGTACACACTTTTGATCAGTATTTTCACTTGGAACTGTGTTTGAATTATTAACACACTTCTGGCCATTATAGGCATTATTTTTAACTGTTGTACTGTGATGGTTTGTATACAGGAGCTTCAAATCATTAGTTGTTTTCCGTATTGCATTTTTACCTGGTAGTTTGCTTGATGCCATCGTTTGTAACAAAGAGACGTAGATGTAAATATATAGAAAGTAATTATAAAGCAAAAAAATAAATAAAAGAATACATACCTAGGCTTAACTTACAAATCAACTATCCTGATCTGCATTTTTTAAACAATGCAAAATATTTGATGTAAAATAAAAGAATAAATACTGAGTAACATAAGCTCTAATTTTCAAATACCAATATTGTCTGTGCGTAAGCATTCCATTATCGAACGAAAAAAGTAATGCTTGAAGTTAGACTTGAGCCTTAGTTAAATTCCTACAAATTCCTAAAAGTAAATGGTGTGAACTTCTCTTTGGGTGGATCATTCAACTAGTGATAAACAAATAAAAATACACCCACACAGCAACAAAGAAATAGTTAATATGTATTTTAAATTTTTAAATCATTCTTCTAAATATTGTATCATCAGAGCTAACTCTCCCAATAGTTATTAGACAATACGAAGAGCAAATGGAAGATGTTTAGTATTCCAAAATAAGTTTCTACCTCACATGATGCACTTATCTGCGTGTCAATGAGGCTGAATACCTTTGCACTTTCAGTAATATTAGCCCCCTTGTTATAAGATTGGGCCTTGATAGTTTTTTAATCCTGGCCCATCATTCCTGATTTTCTACAATATTACTTCAGAGAGAGCCTGCCCTGTCTTTTCAGAAATTGCTAAAAAGTTTCAATGGCACTTTTCCAAATCTCTGCACCTGTTCCATTGAATCTCACATATCTGATAATTTGTGATATGTGCTAAACATTACTTCCATTAGGAGTCCAAACAAACATGATTGAAAAGTATTTTGTTTATTACTTACTATTTATTCCTTATTTTGCATATAATTGTTTCCAAAAACTCATCTTGGATGCCATATGACAAGTAGTTGACTTGACTTTTTTTTGTGACAACCTTACAGCTCCCTCAGTTTGGTGTGATGAGACATTGTTGATGGTGCTTAAGAACTTCCTTTAACTTGGAGCATCAGTGTCAAGATATTTCATCTAAAGCTTTAATATGGGTGCCCTGTTATGCCAAATACAGAATCATACTGGCAGTGACAACTAAAACTGATTTACAATCCTTCTTATCTGATATTTGTTGTTGCAACTGTTTGTCAATGCAACCAGTACGTAGAGATGCCTCTAATGTTCACCATGAGCAAAACAATTTTTTGGGGCTCAATTCGTTTTTTTACTCTGGAATTGTTTTGTTTAACCTTCAACACTTCCTTAACCATAAGAGAGTTTGCTCAAATAAGTTATTGTTAAATATTTTGCATGATTTGCAAAACAAACCATTTTTAATTTTTTAAATTTTTTAATTTACTCTATGCTAACCAAAATCAGCACACCTTTTGTCCATTAGGAAGCTGTTTACAAAACTAGTCTTTTGACAGTTTCCTTCCTTCTTTAAGGGAATCACTCAAGTTTGGTTCAGTTTTGCCTTTGCTTTCATGCAAGGTACCATGACAGCCAAGGAGTGTCACACACTTATTGCAGACCATGTGCACTACTTCATGACAGTCAAGTTTGCCAGTGGGAGTGGTATTTTCCAGTATGACAGTGTGCCATGTCACAATGGCAGGAGTGTGATGGAATGGCTAGAGGAACACATTGGTGAGTTCCAATTCATGCACTGGGCCCACAACTAAACAGAACACATCTGGGAGGTGAAAGGACGTGGTGTCAGAGTTCGTGCCCCTCCTCACCTCCTAATTTACAGGAATAAGGTGACTTGTTCATGCAGATGTGGTGCCAACTCCCTCCAGCAACCATCTAAGGCCACATTGCTTCCACGTCACAATGCATAGCTGTGGTTATCTGTGCCAAAGATGGACATACCAGTTATTTGGTAGGAGGGCATAGTGCTCTCGCTGATTAGCGTCTACATTAATTGAACTTATCTAGTTTATTTGTGCCGCTTCTTTGTCTTCCCCTTGTTAGTAGTGGCCAATATAGCCATAGCCCACAATCCAGTGTACTGCTGTTCCATGAGAGAAAAGTTGTGATAGTACTGTTCTCTGTGCTCATCACTTAATACACCACAGTTCTCTAGGAACACATCAAAGTGGAAGTAAAGGAAGTGCATCTCCAGTGCCATGTTGCAGCCAGTGACTTTAAAGCATGAATGAGTTCATCCATAATGACCACGTAATTTTCAGGTCTCCTGTTTGCCAAGAGCAACGCCATTCGTGGAGCTGATCGGGGGTAGTGGACTCAGTGTGTTACCCTCAACAGCTGGCATATCTGTGAACCAATGAATATCCACTTTCAGATATTTTCTGTTCTGAGTCATGGAAACTTCTCACACAAGTGCTGAAATCCTGCTTCATTCCTGTGCACAGCCTTACTGAATGCTGTCAAGTCCGTGTAATGTTCAGTGATTGGAGAACAATATTGTTTGGATTCACTAGAGCTTCTTTGCCAATATTTTTTGACCAAGGCACCAGAACTGCTCATGGAGGCCATTCCCTGTATGTTGTTTTTATCATGTCTGCCTGTCCCACTTACAGAGTTAGTGCTTATTGTTATTAATGTAGTTTATAATGAATATCGGTGGATGGCCTTTTGTTAATATTGGGTAACAGCAGTGCCTTCAGGTTTGTCTATAAAAAAGGTCTCCACTTTTCCTATTTATATGATGTTCAGGACATCAAACAAATTCAGTCACTGCAGAATGTAATGTTGGCTTGCCTTCCCAAGTCAGCAAGGAGATTCCACTGCTGCAGTCATAATGCCAACAGTTCAGCATTATGCTTTGGAAGATCTAAATCCCTAATCAGATCATTGAGGTCACATTACAGGATTTTGTGGTTTCCTGGTGACTATGGTGACTATGTCATTGGTGGATGATGACACTTTTTTGTCTGTCAGTTCAGAGTCATTGTTATCAATGCTCAATGATGGTGCATGTCAGGGAACTGGAACTGGCAATCCTTTGCAATGAACCACAACATGAATGACAAATGGAATATCATGGTATTGAATATTCCTGTTCCTATTAAAGTTGACTGACCCCTTTCCTCGAGGGAGGCACCATGCAAAAATAGCAAACTTGTGTATGATTTGTGGGTTCACATCATTGGCACAGTAAACTTAATGAAAAAGCCATTTCCATGCATCCAGGCATTCAGTTTAGACAAATTGGGGTGCAACATAGGTGTAGAGGCCACAATTTACCTTGCTTTCCAACTCTACACCTGAAATAAAGCTGTATGTTTGTTTCACTTTTAATCAATGGTCATCTTCTTGTACCACGAATAACTTTTGTTACAACTATGTAGATATCACATTTGTTACTAGAAGTGTGGGACACTTTTGTGAAAGTGCACACATGTACAATAACATACATTACTGACCATTAAAATTGCTACACCACGAAGATGATGTACTACAGACATGAAATTTAACCGAGAGGAAGAAGATGGTGTGATATGCAAATGATTAGTTTTACAGAGCATTCACACAAGGTTGGCGCAGGTGGCGACACCTACAACGTGTTGACGTGAGGAAAGTTTCCAACCAATTTCTCGTACACAAACAGCAGTTGACTGGCGAAACGTTGTGGTGATGCCTCATGTAAGGAGGAAAAAAGCATACCAACACGTTTCCGACTTTGATAAAGGTCGGATTGTAGCCTATCATGACTGTGGTTTATCGTATCGCTACATTGCTGCTCACGTTGGTAGAGATGGAATGACTGTTAGCAGAATATGGAACGGTGTGTTCAGGAGGGTAATACAGAATGCCGTTCTGTATCCCAATGGCCTCGTATCACTAGCAGTCAAGATGAAATGCGTCTTATCCGCATGGCTGTAATGGATTGTGCAGCCACGTCTCGAACCCTGAGTCAACAGATGGGGACGTTCGCAAGACAACAACTACCTGCATGAACAGTTCAATGACGTTTGCAGCAGCATGGACTATCAGCTTGGAGACCATGGCTGCAGTTACCCTTGACACTGAATCACAGACAGGAGCAACTGGGTGCACGAATGGCAAAACATAATTTTCTCAGATGAATCCAGATTCTGTTTACAGCATCATGATGGTCGCATCCGTGTTCAGCGACATCTCAGTGAATGCACATTGGAAATGTGTATTTTGCATCACCATACTGGCGTATCACCCGGCGTGATGGTATGGGGTGCCATTGGTTACACATCTCGGTCACCTCTTGTTTGCATTGATGGCACTTTGACCAGTGGACATCACATTTCAGATGTGTTAAGATCCATGGCTTTACCCTTCATTCGAACCCTGTGAAACGCTATATTCCAGCACGATAATGCACGACCGCATGTTGCAGGTCCTGTACGGACCTTTCTGGATACA